>NW_020837974.1:19648406-19925007 GCF_003676395.1 Aethalodelphis obliquidens
AGGGCAGACGGACTTGTCCTGCAGCCTGTGGGCAGCATTAATGAACAGCGGCTGGGAACCGCTTTGGCACAGGTGGCTCTGCTGCCAGCAGGGATGGTGTTACGTCCCTTCACACTGACTAATTCAGGGGATTGCTCGCTCCCAAGCCAAGTGGATGCTGACCCAGCTGCTTGGAGGGGAGATGTTCTGGTGTCTTCCTCCGATGTCCTTCCTCTCTGTTAAGAGTTTACAGGTAAGCCGAAGGAAGCAATTTTACTACTAGATTCGCCTTCTTGCTCCCGCATCTAGGATCAGGTGCACAACACTAAGCTTGTGGGAAGAATACATCTTTTCAGAGGCAGCAAATTTTCTCGGAAGAGAGATAAGGCAAGCGTAGTTTTCTATGAGAACACATTCCTGCAGCGGAAGACGAGGCTGTAGATCAGATGGATGGGAATAAGAAGCAGGAGGATTGGAAAGCTCTTGATTCAAGGGGTTTTGTTTTGTTTTGCTTTTTGGTTTTTTGCCCCCCACCCATAATATTTCCAGTACACACCCCAGAACCAGATGCAGGGTTTAGGAGTTAGAGAGGACTTCCCCTTTCTAGACCTCCCTCGGCACTTTGAGCAGGCACACAAAAACATCTGTTGGCTGATGCTGGGCAGATAGCTGTGCCTCTCTGGTCCTCAGCTTTCTCAAGCAGAAACTGAAATGGAACCAGATCAGAGAATCCACCAGATCTCGGCTGCAGAATATTTCCCTGTCAACTGTAGAGGGTATCACAAGAATCTTATTACCAATAACAGTGTAAGTTCTGAAATGTGCAAGTGATGTACTTTTTACTTTTATAAATCAGAGCAGGTTCTGTTCTCACTCAGTTGCTTTCTGATATGCTCTGTTGAGTGGAGTCGGGAAAAAAAGTGGAGTGAACAACCCTATCGTTATCCATTTTACAGATGAGGAAACTGAGGACTCAGAGTTCAAAGTAACTTGTACAGATTCACAGCTGCTAGGGATAAAGGCAAGATTCAAATGATGGCAATGTGGTTCCAAAGACCACACTCTTCACTGGCTGTCAAGTGGAGTGACAAGGTCAAAGAGAACCAAAGACTGAAGGTCGCAGTTGGAGTACCCTTGAGGTCATCTAGTCTAATCCTATCTTGTAAAGAAGGAAATAGGCCCCCAAAGGGCATGGTTTATTCCATAGCACAGAGCTGGGGGACAGAGCTGAGACTAGAGCTAAGATTCTGACTTTTCCAACAGAGAAGACTTCAATATTATCTTGACAGCTCCAGAATCTTTAAATCCAGTGGACAGGGACTTCTGGACATGGATGGGGTCCCACATCCAGAGCGGCCAAGATCTAAAAGTCAGGTCTACACAAGCAATCATCCAAACGTTTCCAAGAGCCGGACGTTTGACACAGGATGGACTTGACATCCAAATGACTGAATAGATGTTTTACTCTCTCCCTGCTGACTTTCAGGTCTTCTGGTCAAGCACCTTGGTTTGGTTGTCTCCAGTACACCAGGGTGCCATCCTCTCTGCCCTTCCCCGTTCCCCATCCTGTCTGGGGAGTTTAGGCTCTTTTCCCTAATCCAGTTCATTTTTCAGGATTATTGTTTGGTTCATCCTGGCTTAGCTTGTACCCAAATTTCTTAGGACTGACTCAAAGGAAAAACCATTTTGTTAAAATAGATGCGTTGCTTTTAAACAATTTGTCCTCCTACTCACTTTTTCTTTTTGGAAGACAGAAACTGAATATAGATTTGTGGGAGAGAGATAAAGAGGGAACTGGAGAAAAGGGGTAGAAAGGAAGAAGGGGAGAGGAGAGCGGCGGGGGAGGGGATGGGATGGAGGAGGGGCGGGAAGGACTGGGGGGTGAGCTCCAGGGATGATGCCAGGAAGTGAGCCAGGACCCTTCCCCATTTCTGGTTGTGTACAAGCTTCGACCCAAGACCAGGCCTCGTCTATGTCAGAAAGGAATCCATGCCCAGCTCCCTGCTGATCCACTGTCCCTAAACGCCTCGTTTCCTTGGACAAGGGGAAAGAAGGTCCCTCTCTGGTCTCCTAAAGGGGGCGGGAAGCCAGTGGCCTGAACCCAGGAGAAACCGGCACAGAAAGCCCTCCACACGGAGGTTCCTGCTGACTCTGTTTCCCCATTCATGACTCCGCAAGAAGGCTGATTGAAAAACCCAGCCGAAGGGCACCGCGGGAGGACAGTTCATGCATATTCAAATCCCTCCCTTCCAGCGCTAAACTTAGCAACCACCTTGCTCATTCTGAATGCCTTCCACCTCCGCGCACCCGATTATCCGCTCCACCTGTGCCCAGGAGCCCCGTCTGGTCTGTCGCCCCCATGTCCTTACCTCATCAATAGCCACCCCTCGTTTACCCGAGTCTCTCTGGCTGTCGGCTCACCCTGAAAGTCCACTCTGCCTCTCTTCGGAAATACAACCTCCTTAACCCTTTCCTCCACTCCCATACCGTCTTCAGGTTCTCACCTTCCTCTCACTCCGTGATAAGAACAGCGAACACTTAGGCTGGTTTTACTGCGTGCCCCTGTTCAACACATCTTCTGGGTACCAATTCGCTTAATCCTATCACAATCATGTGGGGCTGGTGCTCTTATTGTCTCTCCCCTTTTGTTTAACAGATGAGGAAACTGAGGCACAGAAGGGTTAAGTAACTTGTCCCAGGTCACACAGCCAGTAAGTGATAGAAGCAGATCTTGAACCCAGAACAGTCTGACCCCCAAAGCCATGCGCCTAACCATGAAGCCATAATAACTCAACCCTGCGCAGCCGGCTTTCACCAACACGACTGGTCTAGGGAGGATACTGAAATGGCCTCTTATTCGGGCCCAGGACCTTAGAGGGCACCTTGTCTTCTCCTAAAGGATCCTTCTGCCCCTCACTTGATTATTTAAGCCTGTGTGGTTTGTCCTCAGTTGACAAGATAAAAGAGCTGAACGTTTGCCTGAAAAATGCAGTCTTTAAGTGCGTCATCACACAGAGGAGACTACCCAGCAAGGGCAGCAGGGTGTGCAGACCACCACCCACCTCCCGGGTATTCCGAGTGTCCATCTGGATGAAGCCAGACCAGCAGAGATGAATCACAGTGCTGTCAACATCAGCAACAAACAACACGGCCACAGAATGCTACCTACATGCCCAAACTATTCCAGATACCTTATCAATTATCATCTCATTTAATTTCCCTAACAACCCTATATAAGGGAGGTACTAGTGTTCTGCCCGTTTACAGACATAGAACCCGACTCCCAGGAAAGTGAAGTGATGGGCCCAAGGTCCCACCACCAATACTGGCAGAGCTAGAACTTGAATTTGTCCTTCCGTCGTGTTCCTCAGTGCCGTGCACTGTGGCTTTGGGGACTTTGCCATCTGCCCACGTTGAAGATACCATGTTAGGAAGGGAGATAGTCCTTTCTGATCTTGGTACCAAAGAGAGTGGTATGTATCTATATATTCTGAAATTTATTTATTTTGAAGAGTTACTAAGTGGCTGGCACTGTGATAAACGCTTTATGTCTAGTATTTCATTTTACCCTCAAAATAACCCCATGACTACAATTAGTATCCCATGACAGGTGAAGGAGCTCCAGCTCAGAGATGTTAAATAATTTGCTCAGAGACAAGCCTTGGAGCCTGTCCCGGAGCCCAGGGAGACCTGACCAGAGGTCTGCCTAGGGTTTGCCTGCATCCTGAGTGCTGCAGCCACACACTTGACCAAGCTTCCCCTAGTCCGGGGGCTTCAAGGAAGCCTGCTTTACAGGCAGCCTATGAACCTCCTTGGCAAGAACGTATTTCGTTATGAGATGCATTTTACTCTCATTCTTGGCTCGGTCCTGTCCCCATGTTTTCTTTCTTAGTCCAGTTAAAAAATTGGACCTATCTTTTCTTATTTTGTGTACCTAGAAACGGCCTTAAATTCTTTCTGGAAGACGATGAGTATAAATCGACAAATACGTTGAACATTAATTTTGAATCCCCGTAGAGCGTCTGACACACAGTAGGTCTCGATTATATCTACGATGATGTTTGTCATAATCTCACTCCTGACTGTCTAGATTCTAAACTTCTCTAATCCCCCAGCATCAGGCTTCCCACTGTTCTTGCCCCGATCCCAGATTTTTCTTTGTGGTTGAGTTTTCTCTGCTACATAATAGCCAGGATGATTTAATGTTTCCCACGTACTTGGTACTGTTCTAAGGCATTTTCAAGACATACTTCAGCCCCCACAGCAATCCCATGCGATAGATATTGTCCCCATTTTACAGATGAGGAAACTGAGGCACAGAGGAATCAAGTAACTTGAATAAGGTCCCACAGTTTATAGGTCATGGGATCAGTACTGCAAACCCAGGTGGTCTGGCTTCACAGCCTGAATCCTTAACCACTAGGTTGTGCTCCCAGTTGCTCCAAGGGCAGCGGGGCAGCCTTGGTGGACTGAGCCAAGAGAGCCCCTGAGAATGAGTTCTGCAGGAAGCTGGAAGGGAGGCAAGGACCCAGGCACAAAGGGCTCCCTGCGAGTGGGTGGCCACCCATTGTGTTGATGGCTCAGGCCCACAGGCTTCATCAAATCCCTCTGAAATGCAAGGCTCCCACTCTTGTCAAATTGAACGGGCTTTGCAGATTTCAGTTTCAATCCTGCCAACTTGAAAGTTTTAGCATTTCAGCTGTTTCAGAATTATAAAAGCCTACAAATGCTAAGGCGCTTTTTTTAGAGTTTAAAAAAAAATGTGTCTTTTCCCCACCATCACATAACAATCTGAAGGGATTTTTTTCAGATTCTTGCCAAATGTGTATTTTTAAAGATTGCATTTGGCCAGTGACCAGAAGTGGAGACTCTGGGAGGAATGTTGAGGAAGTTCTGAGATGCGTTCAGAGGGGAGGCTCTTTCCTCTCTGCAGAGCCCCGGTTCTGCTGGGGTGTATGCTGTTGGTTTCAGCTTTCTCACTCCCTTTGGTGACAGAGTGTTTCCCTAGGACACTGACACTTCAGCTAGTCGGGTGGCCCAGAGGACATTTGGACTGCAGCCCTGGCCAGGGAAGACCACCATTGCTGCATGAAAATCTTCCAGCTCAGCAACTGTCACCAGGAGCCAGATGGCCCTCAGTGGACAAAGTTACTGCACCAGGTACCATCAGCTCAATCCCCACTAATTAAGTGTCTCATGCCTGTGTGTGTATGTGTGTGTGTGTTTGTGTGTCACAGACTCTCCCCTGGTGTGAATCAGCTCAATCATCGTTTTGCAGTGTTTCAGCTTCAGATTGCAAACATCCAACAACAAGTAGGAGCCTTGCTGTCTAACGAGCTGGAGATGTGTGGAAAATAGAATCACTCACAGTAGTAGGGAGCCACAGATGTTCCAGGGAGGCAGCAGGCCGAGCCAAGCACAGATGGTACGTGTGGCCATGAGACAGGATGCAGAATCTTGTGATGAAAGTGATGCCCACACAACCCAGAAGATGAAGGGATGAAGACGGGTGGGATGGAATCTGGTTCCTTCTTCCAAAGGCCTGGCCTTCCGTACAGCAGCATGACACTACATTTGGAAATGGTCCAAGAAGCTGAATGTTTCAATCTGAATAACTTCACGACCAAAGGAAGGGCTTCTAAGGAATCTGAAAGACCTGGGTTCAAATCCCAGCACCCACACTTACTAGTTGGGCACCCTTTAAAAGTCACTTAACCTTTTGGGGCCTCAGTTTTCTCATCTGTAGAAGGGGATAATCAAAGGATCTACCTGCTGGGTTGTTGTTAGGATGAAATGAGAGTACAAACCAAGCTCTTGACATAGGACCTACTCATAGCCGATGTTCAACAAATAGTAGCTGTCATCACCATCACCACCACCGCCACCACCATTTCTAGCTCTGCAATCCTAGCAAGATGATCCTGACTCTGCCAAGTTTCATTTTTCTCCTTTATACAATGGGAATAATGATGCCTATTTCACAGAGTTGAGTTAGTGTTTATCAAGTTCCAAGACAGTGCTCAACACACAGGTCCTCAAAGTTGGATTCATTTTCCTTCTCCCCTTATTAGCCTTCAGCCTTACTATAAAACATCATTGTATTTAATTATCGAGAATCAATATCTGCCCAGCATAATGCAGGTTCCCTCAGGACCTGTAAACCAAGAGGCATGGGCATTGACCGGTCCCCAATGAGATGATGCTCTAACAGGTAAGACAAGATGCTGAGTGGGGGCTTCCCTGGTGACGCAGTGGTTAAGATTCTGCCTGCCAATGCAGGGGACACGGGTTAAAGCCCTGATCCGGGAAGATCCCACATGCCGCGGAGCAACTAAGCCCGTGCGCCACAACTACTGAGCCTGTGCTCGAGAGCCCGCGTGCCACAACTACTGAGTCCGCGTGCCACAACTACCAAAGCCCACGCGCCCAGAGCCTGAGCTCCTCAACAAGAGAAGCCATTGCAATGAGAAGTCCACGCACCACAATGAAGAGTGGCCCCTGCTCGCCGCAACTAGAGAAAGCTGCACGCAGCAACGCAGACCCAACGCAGCCAAAAATAAATAAATAAATTTATATATATAAAAATAGTGCTGAGTGGGATGGTTCTGCTGCCCGGGAGACCAGGAGACTTCGAGAGTCTCATAAAATTTGCTCAAGGGTAGATAGCAGGTTGGTTTCCAAACCAGGTCATTCTGACTCCAGAGCCTATACTTTTAACCATGACTATCTGTTGGCTATCGTGAGAGAATGGAGAGAGGTCAAAGTTTCCCAGTTTCTCTTAGTTGCTTCAGTTTTCTGTTTTGAGAACGAAAAAGAAAGAGAGTGGGGATGGGAAGGTAGAAGAGAGAAGAGAGAGAGGAGGAACAGAAAGCTGGCTTTGGAGTTGTGTGCAGGGCAAACAAACGTGTCCACCTAGTATTCTGGGAGCCCACTTGCTCACTCAGCTCCCTCTGAATAGGAAGCCCTATCTGGATGTCGGGCTCACTGCTGTGTACCTCATCCCCATCAGGAGGCAGGGCTTGGCCTGTTCAAGGTGAACGTCAAAGCTCACTTTGTTTAACGTTTGCTCACAAACGTCATTTTGGGGCTCTGATGAAACAGTCTCAGCAATGGCTTGAAAGAAATCCCACAGGGTTGAGAGCACAGATCTTGGAGCCATGCAGAACTAGAGTCAGATCCCAGCTACACCACCTACTAGATGTGTGACCTTGAGTCAGTGGCTTCAACTTCCTAGGCCTCAGATTCCATTTCTGGAAATTGAGGATGGTAATGAACAGTATCTCTCTCTTCCATGGCAGCGAGAGTGAAATGAAAGATGTCCACTTAAGGCACTGGCTGATTACATGGAAAATGCTCAGTAAACGGCATTGTTGTTGTTTTGACTGGTCTCAGAGCAGTGCCACCTGAAGGCCGGCATGGAGATGGCAACAGCCAGTGCTACAGACAACTCAGGGCTATTTGTGTATCCAACCCAATCTAGAGAGTCTCCTTTCAAAGCAAAAGTCTTTGAATTTGTGTGTGTGGGTGGGCGGTCTTTTATTTTTAATAATTACCTGATAACCAATCCCCACTTGCTAAAATCTATCAAGATAATAATCTGTCAATATCTATTAAGATTATAAGGCCCTATCTCTATTGATCCCAGCAATCTCACTTTTGGGTAATCTAAAGTAGAAATAAAAACACCAGTACATAAGGACATATGCATAAGAATGACCAAAACCAAAACCAAACAAAACTGGAAACAAGGTGAATGCCCATCAATGGGGAACTGGTTGAATACACTGAAGTGACTCCTTTCTGTGGAATATTGTTTAGCTATTGAAAAGATTGGGTTAGATCCGTGTCTATCGACCTGGAATGATATCCATAATATATTGAGGGAGAAAAGCAAGTGACAGCTAATATCTCCAGTGTGATTCAGTTTTTAAAATCAAACAATGCCCCCTCCCTTGTGCATGTATGTGTGTGTTTTGAGGGTGAGGAAGATGTGGAGAAAACACAGCTAGCTGTTAACATTGGCTACTTTGGAGTGGGGCGGCGTGGGGACAGGGTGGGAACTGAGCAGGGTATATTACTTCTTTTTCTGTTTTTGGATAGTTTCACTGGTTACAGTAAACACGTTACTCCTGTAATTTTTGAAGAGGGAACTTCGTGTTTGCAGATGTAAGAAAAAAAATAATGGTGTGAGGTAACCCTGTGAGATCACATAACTAAGAAAGTATTTTCTTCACAGCCTAAGTGCCTGAGGAAAGGGGCCACATCTTTTCAGCTTTGTACGTCTAAGACCAGCAAGGTGCCCTCCTTACCCAGAAAATACTCAGTGAGTGTGAAATATATGAGTGAATAACATTTACTCAGCCAGCATTAGGGGCTCTAGCTTTTCAGTGAGCTCACTGAACTTGAAGTGAGTTTATACTCAGATGAATCTTCTGATGATGACTTTGCTTAGCTATTCTTTACCACAGAGCTACGTTCCTGAACTTTTCCTTTTCAAAGGTTTTATCCGTGACTCTGTGAGAATTGCAGTGGCAAGCTAGTCAATCACATTGGCAGGGAACTTAGCTGGGAACTCTAGTGCCTTTGCTGGTTGAGAGTTGGGTTCCCCAAAAGGACTTCTTCGCATTAAAACCTGCCAACCTGAACAAGAGGAAACTTTAAATCTGGGTTAAAAAGTCCCAAGAGCAAAAACACGTTGCTTGAAATGCATTTGGCTAGCTGCCTTCAAATAGCTTTTCCCAGCTTCTTAAAAAATACATAAAAAACCAGAAAGAGTTGAAAACTCAAAGCTTAAAAATGAAAGACTGAAAGACAACTCAATGGCACAGTCTTGGAAGAAACACCACCAACTATAAATGCAGTTGGAGACAAAATGATAAAATAGAGAAGAAAAAAGATAGACTTGGAAGAACATAATCTTTAAGCGATCACACCGTTCAACTCTATACCAAAACATTTATACATTCCTATGAAGTGAATGATTTTCGAGGAAACAAAAACGACTCCAGAAAAAGGCCTGTGGTAGACAAATCATACATGAAAGAAGTTGTCAAATAACTATTTTCAAAAGGCCCCAGGCCCAGAGGGTTTTACGTGAAAATTTCCATGTTGTTGCATCTATTTCAGAGCAGAGAAAATCATTTTATCAAGCTACTCCGGCTCTGATATCAAAACAGCACAAATAGCATATCGAAGGCAGACTACAGATAAATTTTATTGACAAAATATAGAGAAAAGTCCTAAATTACATAGTAGCAGACCTATATCAGCATTATATTATCAAAAATAAAATATAGCCCAAAAGGATTTATTACAAAAATGAAAGATGCTTTGTACTATGAAAGGTATTAACACATCTTATCCTATTAACAAACCAAAGAAGAAAAAGCGTGAAATCTCGGTAGATATCCAAAAATGTAAACCTCCATACCCAGTTAAGATTCTTAATTAGCTAGACATTGATAGAAACCTTCCTAGCATGATAAAGAAAACCTTTCTAAACCAATAGCAAACACCATGCTTCTTGGTGAAATCCTGAAGAGGAGGATTAGGGGAGCAGGAATCACCCTAGGAGTTTGCTAAAATGCACATTACTGGGACTTCCCTGGTGGTCCAGTGGCTAAGACTCCACACTCTCAATGCAGGGGGTCTGGGTTTGATCCCTGGTCAGGGAACTAGATCCCGCATGTCTCAACGAAGATCCCACATGCCACAACGAAGATCCCACGTGCCACAACTAAGACCCGGCGCAGCCAAATAAATAAATATATTTTCTTAAATGCAGATTACTGGGTCTGCATAAGTTCTGGGATTTATACCTAGGTCTGTAACCACACTTTGAGAAACACTGTCCATAGGCATCACAATTATAGTGAGGAACAAGGCAAAGGTGGTCTTTAAGCACCACCACTGTTGACCACCATTCTCTAAGGCTCAGTCAAAGAAAAGAGAGTAGGAAGAAAATAAGTTCTATCTATTATTTGCAGGTGATATGATTGTTTACCTGGAAAACCAAATGAAATTAATCACCATGCAACTGGCGCCAATAAGAAAGTTCAAGCAGCTTATAAATAGATAATTACAGATCGATAGCTTCCTCACATACCAGTAATACGAAATATATAGAAAATATCCTGGAAAACATACCCATTAACATTAGCAACCAGGAATATAACAGCTACCTAAAAATAATACACCCAATCAATGCACAGGCTTGAATGAGGAAAATGGCCCAACTTTTCCAAAAGACATAAAAGGAAACATTAATACATGGGAGATTTATTATGTTTTTAAATGAGGAAGATTCAATATTCTGAAGATGTCTATTGTGCCCAAATAACTCTATTAATTAAACTTTTATTAATATTCCGTTTCTCTGGCAAGTTGGCAGAATGGTCAGAAAATTCACTAGGAAAATCAAAAGAACTAAGAACATGTTGGTCAAGAAGCATATTAAGGAAGCACATAGTAAGGAAGCACTTCCGGTATTAAGAATCTTAAAACCTATGGTATTAATTCAAACAAGTATGACAGAACCTCAGAAGTAGAAGTATAGATTAAAGAATAGAAAGTCAGATACAGATCTATTATGTGTGTGTGTGAATTTAATCAAAGAAAAAGGTCATAATTCAATCCAATGTGGATGAACTATTTCATAAATAGCTTAATTTGTGGTTTAAATATTGAGGGCAACTTTGTGTCCAAGTTCTTGAGATTCTCATATCTGCCAACAATGAAAGACAGAAGGAAATTAACATGGTGGTAGCTGAGGGGTAAAGTGCACAGGACTAGCCTGCATTGGGCTCCATACGAGTCTCCAGGCCCATGTGGCTTCTTAAACATTTAATAAACTCATAGGCTACATTATTACAGGGTCAGAAAGGATGGAGGTAGGATTTTCATCCCCATTCCATTATTTACTTGATGTTTGACCTACAGCAAATCACTCAATTAACCTGACCCTCAATTTTCTCATCAGAAAATGGGACTAATGCACACAGGTCCTGACTCATTCATAAAGCTGTGAGGGAAAATGAAATCATATACGAAAGCCCTCTGTAACTGTGAAATGTTGAGCAACAGTGGACATCTGGTAACCCTATTCTAATTTAGGCTGGTGTCACAGCACAGGGGTTAGGAGCCCAGGCTGTGGTGAGAAGCTGCCTGGGTTTGCTGCATTGTGGCTTCGTCATCTACCATCTGTGGGATTTGGAGAAGGTTCCTTCACCTTTCTGTACCTTGGTTTTGTCATTTACCAGCTGTGGATCCTTGGGCAATTTACTTAACCTCACTGTATTTTGGCTTTCCTCATCACTAAAAGGGTAATAACAATAGTACCTACCCCAAAGTTTGTTCCAGGTAGCAAATGAAAAAGCATGCATACTGCTTAGACCAGTGCCTGACATGTAGTAACGGATGCTTGTTTATCATCATAATTATCTCTGGGGATCTATGCCTCTCCTACTCCAAGGTTGGAGCACATAGGCCAGTCTGCCCTTTGGGACCCCTCATCTACAGTGATTGGTTCGGTAATAGACGTAGACCTAATCAGAGCCAGTGAAATACTATGAGACTTATACTTGCTGGGAAAGAAACTTATATTCTTCTGTTGAATTCAAGCAGAGAAGCACATAGCCCTGAGAGCTGCTGTTATGTATCTGTATCTCCGAGTCTCTCATCCATTACTCTGAAATGGAGTCAACAGGAGAGGAAGCAGGGGAAAGAATGGTGAGAGAAATAGTGTATTTGTGAATTCGATACATCAAGTCATACCTTTACTGTCCAGGTTTGTGAGCCAATAGACTCAGTCTCTCTCTCGCTCACTCATCTAGCTCTATCTCTCTATCTCTTTTTCTCTCTTATTCTTTAAGGCAGTTAGAATTGGGTTTTCTGTCACTTGCAGTTGAATGAATTTTAGGTGATACAACAGTATTATTGCACTATTATGACATCAAACAAAATGTTCCCCAATTCTCCAGAACAGAACAGATTGGGTCTTGTTAACATAAACTCTGCACTTCATACATTTTTCATCCTCAGTGTGTGGTCACACAATGATGAATGACAATCCTTTATCCAAATGATGGGCCTTTAAAAGATAAAAACCACACTGCCTTTTTCCAATTCTGGTTGAGAGCACAGTGCTAGAGACAAGTCGAGAGCTTCAAGCTCATGACCTTCAAGCAGCAGCCCCGGGGCTGGAATGGAAATTAACCAGAAACCAGCATTTCAAATTTCAAAAGGTCACCATTTATGAAAATATTCTTTAATGTTCACCCCAAACCAGATGATAAGCCAGAAATGGAAGGAGGGGAGCTGAAACAATGGTTACGCACAACTTGCTTTCCACGACCCAGTAAACTCCATTTGTGCCCAATTAGACTGGCAGTGACCTCCTGAAGTTGCGTTCAGACTTTTAACATCAGTTAATCTGTCACACCAAACCTCATCTAATGACCTGTCACTGGGTGTCCCTATTAGAATTAACCGAGTTTGGAATGTACATGTTTGTTTTCTGATCAAAAAGCATAGCTACATATATGGGGAAGCAATTAGACAAGACATCTCTCACGAGTTCTGGATCAGTGTATCCAATGGCCCTCTTAACACCTGCACTTGAATATTAGGTGAGAAGCTAGAAATTCAACATGTTCAAAACCAAACTCCCCAACTCCCCCTACAAACTTTCCATCAGTAAGAGGCATCACTGCCCATCCAAAGGTGAAGCCAGGAACACAAGAGTCCCCTGACTTTATTTTTCTTGACCCTTGACAAACAACAAACAGGAACTTCTCTGGATTCCAGCTTTTACACACCTCCCAAAGTGATGGCCGATGTCTCCGTCAGCACGGCCATCTCCCTAACAAGGGAATCCATCATTGCTCCTGGATTATTGCATTAAAGCCTCTCAACTGGTCTTCAAATATTCCTCTTCTATTCCCCCATCCACAGTCCACACTCCATCTGCAATGAGCCTCAAAAATGAAAACTTTATCATGTCAGATTTTTTAACTACCATTTTAAACTTTCTAAAGGATTCCTGTTGCCCCCCAGGATAAAGTCTGACCTAACACACTTTCCACAGATCTGCATGACTTGGCCCCTGCCATTCTCTGAACTCACCCCACCTATGAATGTATACTTTTCTACAGCCATTACTGAGTGTTTTAGTTCCCCTATTACGCCATGCTCACTTCAGCCTCCAGACATCCATATGTGCTGTTCTCTCTTCCTGGAACACTCCCTCATCCCTTCATTTCTCTAACTCACATTCATCCTTCAGTTCTTGTGAGAGTTGTAGTTTTTATTTTGGAAAACTCTTAGTCCAGGGATGCAGCATGGTGGTTAAGGGGAAAGGCTATGTAGTCATATCATTTGAGTTCAAATTCTGTCTCTGCACATTAGCTAGCTGTGTGACTTTGGGCCAGTTACTTAACCTCTCTGTGCCTAAGTTTTCTTATCTGTAAAATGGTGAAGATAAGCATTGTGAAATGGGTTAAATGTGATCATGTAAATGACTTAGCATAGTGGCTGGTACATAAACTGTCAGACAATGTTAGGTATTTTCATTATTTTACATGCCATACAAGGATGCTTCCAAAGGCTCTGTCTTTGGTTCCATTCTCTTCTTTTTCACAGCCTTATTGGAGGCTCTTATTCTCATTCTCTTATCCTCTACCCTTTGCCACTGATGATTTGCAAATGTGTATTTCCAAATCAAACTTCTTTCCAGACTTCTAGAGTCCCTCACTGAGATCATTGCAGTAGCACTCACCACCCTCCTCTTGCGGCTTATCTCCCTGTTCCACTCTTACATTTCTAAAATCTGTTTCCACATGGCACCTGACTATAATTTTAAAAACGTCAGTTCAGATCACATCACTCCTCTGCTTAAAACCCTTCAATGGCTTCCCATTATCTTTCGACCAGGGCTATCAACCCCGGCTCTGTTGACATGTGGGACTAGAAAATTCCATTGCGGTGGCTTTCCTGTGCATTGCAGAACGTTTAGCAACATCCCTGATGCCCCTAGATGCCAGGAGTACTCCCCAATGCCCCTACCAAGTTGTGACCACCAAAAATGTTGCCAGACGTTGCCAAATGTCCCATGGGGGGCAAAATTATCCCATACTGAGAACCACCGTTTAGCCTAAATTCTTGATATCTTATGATAATTGTCCAGGTCATTCCTGCTCATCCTGAGGACCAGACTGGAGTCAGTTCCACTCAAACCACATGGACAGAGGATCGAGTGATAGGGTGACATAGTAACCCAAAAAAAAAATCAGAGTGCTGTTACCAGAAGAAGGGGGATAGATGTGGGGCTGACACAACAACACACAAACAGGAGCAGACATTCCTGGCAGCATCCCCAAGCCTCCCTTCTATTTCCCATTTCTCTCTGTTTCCCAGTGCCTAGCACTGGGACTGGGCATGAGAAATGTTTGTTCAGTGGCTGCCCCGATAGTCCCTTCCATTCCCTAAACTTTTCATCTTCACACTCAGTCTCTCTAACTGATCATTTGAGGTAGAAGGTAGACAATTTGTAAATTTAAATCCCTATCCACCAAAAACTTGAGGACTCACAGCTCAGTTTCCCTACCCTCTGCTTTGTCTCACATGTAAGGAATCTCACCACAAATCCAGAGCTTTGACCTCTTTGTAGGGACATAGCTAAGCTTTGTCGGTGTTTGTGAACAAAGACACAGGACACGGTGAATCCTTCAGGCCCTGTCAAACTTGATACCAGCAGGGCTGCATTTTAATCCAAGACACCTCTTTCAGCACCTGCCGAAATCTCACGTTGCCTCTTACATTCCAGTGATGGGGCAACAATGGCTGAGCTTAGCTGCAACTAAAGAAAACTCAAAAACAGAGAGATGGGAACCCACCAAGGGACTGTGTTTCAGCTCCCAGTGGAGAAGAAAAGACAGAACTAGAAGGAAATCTTCTGGTAGAAGTATGAAAATGGCTTCTTTAGTTTCTCTCCTCAACCTCTTGAAGTTTGTCAACAGAGTGAAAATTCAGCTGTAGAGAGATTCTCCAGTTTTGGGGTCTCAGGACTCCTTTACACTTGTGCAAATTATTGAGATGTTTCTATGGGTTAAATCTAACAATACTTACTGTGTTGGAAAACAAAACTCAAAAAATTTAAAAATATTTATTTTTAAATCATTTGAAAATAATGATAGACCCGATAGCGTGTTAACATATGTAACATATTTATGCGAAAAATAGCTATATTCTCTAAAAAAAAAAAAAGCGAGAAGAGTGGCATTTGGCTTTACATTTTTGCAAATCTCTTTAGCGTCTGGCTTAATAAGAAGGCAGATAAATTCTCATACGTGCTTCTGCATTTGACCTGCTGCCACATGTTTTGTTGAGGTATGTGAAGAAAACCTAGCCTCATACAAATATGTGGTTGACAAAGATAGATGAATCTGAATAGCCTTTGAAGATAATTGTGGATAGTCTCCTTTGATATTACACCAAAACTCGACAAGCGGTAGTTTCTTAACAGCCAGTTGCAATGTGGAGTTTGAAACCATATTCATTAACTTTTTATGCTCTAGTACATTAAAATCCCTTGCTCTTTCTAATTCTGCATCTTGAATGAATCTTTTACCCAGGGATTATTTTTAACGTCATGCATCGGTCATTTGGAAAATATCAACTGAGTCATACAGATCTTCCAAACCTGGCACATTACACAGTAGAAAAAAAAAATTACATTCACTCATGGGGGCAGATAGGAGCCAAATTGTAATTTTTACTTAAAACCTTGAATTTTCCCCTTGGCAATAAATACTGTCAGTTGTTCCATTGAAATGACAGGCTCGCCTAGCTCATTTTCGAGAAAGTCTCTGCCAAATACCCAAGCCTGAATAACCATAATTTGCCCGTCAGTTGTCCTTTCAAGTAAATATGGTGTTTCATGGGGAAAAAGCAGCTAGTTCAGCTCGCAACTCGGTTGCACGAGTGCCTTTGCTGGAGACCCACGGTGGCCTTTGGTTTACGACGGAAGTGCTTTACGTGTCTTTCCCATCTTGTTACATACAAGGTTCAGGATTTCATAAAATTAATACCTTTTTGCTGCTTCACCAGGGATGTTTCAAAGTGAAACTAGCGCTTTCTTTCACTGTGAGTGAGTGGTGGTGGTGATGCATACGACGAGAGCTGGAACCATTTGGTTCCATTGCTGTTATTCGTGCTCAGGCTCCAGGAGTGTGACCCACCATTGTTTTTGCATCATCTGTGCAAGTGTCAACATAGTGAAAAAGGCAAATCACATCTTATTAACACTGTGCAATAGTTTTGACTTTGCAGACCCCCATGAAATGGTGTTGGGAGGCTTCCCTTACTCCTGGGCTTAACAGAACACATTTTGAGAACACTGGGCTATGACATCAGCATTAAGGACATCAGTTTTCAGATTTAAAAGACCTGGGGTTGAATCTTCCCTCTACCACCACTCACTAGTTATGAGAATTTGGACAGTTACTTCTCTGAGTTCCATTTGCTCATCGGTAAAATGGGTATAATACCCCACAGGGCTCTTGAGAGGACCAAGTGAGATAATGCATACAAGCACTCAGTACGCTCTTGCTACAGTTATTTACTGGGTGCTAATCGTTCCCCAGTGTGGCTCAGCTGGGGGATATTCTAGAACACATATTCCCTAAGGTTTTGAGCACCTTCATCAATGAGTATGAAAGGAATCGGGCCGAAGATGTATCACCAAAGATCGTGAATCTTGTTTCCTGGTAAGGTCTCTATCAGCTATGTCACTGGCTTTGCCTCAGGGAAGCAAAGACTTGTGAAGCTTCTCGGGGACTCACAGAACAGTGGTATCCATGGCTGGGATGAATCCTTGCTGTTGGCAGATTCTGTCTGATCTGTTTATCACAGGAAGATGGTAAAAACCAACACCAAATTAGTACTTACGTGTGCCAGGCACTGCTCTAAGTGCTGTGCAAAGAATAACTCATTAAATCCCTATAACAACCTTATGAGTAATAATCCCCTTTTTATAGATGAGGAAATTGAGACACAGAGAGATTAGGTAATGCGTCCAAAATCACACAACTGTATGTGGTTGACCTGGGATTTGAGGCCAAGCAATGTGACTGTATAGGCTGAGTTCTTAACTACTACACTGCACTGAGGAAGCAGGACAAAAAGGGAGGGAGGAGTGATTTTTCCAAAAGGTTCCTTTCCCCACCACAGGGTTTATGTTTAAAAACCTAATTTGGCTCTAAATGACCTGTTAAAAAACCCTTTGAATCAATCAGAAACACGAGGAAAAATGAAAACTGTACAAAGCAAATACATGGCATGATTTTGAACAACTAGTTAAGTGTTAGAAAGGAGACTCCATCTTTGAATGACTCAGAGATTTCAATGACGTTGAAACCAGAAAGGAAAACATGTAATCCTAGAAAACAACTTAGCTTTGCATCACACATCGTCTACATAATCATAATAATGTTCAGTGGTTTTCAAACTCCAGAATCAATCTATAGCTCCAGCATGGAAGGCATTAGCGTATTTATAGAATAGAATGCAAAAGGAGTGAATCTTGACCATGAAGAAGTAAAAATATAACCAATAGACATGGGTAGGTGTGTGTGGTGGGGGAAGGTATGTGGACGTCCTCATTCTACAAAGTGGGAAGCTAAGACATTCTACCCAAGGTGGTTTGAAAAAGAAATGAAGATTAATGTTATTTTTAGAAATTGGAAAGGTAATCAATACAGAGGGTGGAGTGAGTTAGCTAAATCCTCACCTATTATGGCAGGAAGTCAATAGATTATAAATCAAGAAATAGAAGATAAACATATTATTTAGAGATGTGGATGTAACCACCAGAGGAAATGAATCAGCAATGGTTCTAAAAAAAAAAGCTTGCCCTGAGGAGTAGGATTTGGAGCAGGGAAGGGTGAACCCCCTTGAGGTAGATGCTTGTCATTAAAAGCCCTTCCATAGGATTTGGTTTTTAAAAATAGTGTGCATGATTAAATGTCTTAATAAATTGTAAGATACTTTTTTAAAGCTTTTGAGTAAATTATGAGTAATTTGACCTGGAAGAGAAAAACATACCCTTCCTAATCTCCTTGACAGAGTAGAGCAGAAAAACAGGGAAATGATATATATTAGAGATTCACCAAACTGGGAGTAGCAGTGGTTCTGGGGGTTAGGGGATGAAACCTTGCCTTGTCTATTTTACATTAAAAGTTGGTATTAAGAATATGTTTTTGTATTACTTTTATGTTAAAAGTGTTTTAATTACGAAAATACAGTAGGAAAAACATGCCACTCAAAAACATGACAAAAATCAAATATCCAGGATTGTCTGTAAAACAAAACAAAGAAACAGTTCAAAAACTTAAAAAAGAGAGAGAAATGTGTCATCACTCAGTCTGTCTCCATGGATCTCTAGAGGTAGGCTGTTTTCCTGTTCTCTTTCCCTTCTGCTTAAGGATGAGAAGCCAGGGGCTCTGAATTCATGTCCACTCCAGCCGCCAGCACATGGGAGAGGTCAGTTCTCCTCTGTGTGCCCTACACAAGCCCTCCTCGTGCATTCGGCAAATGTGTTCTGAGCACCTATTGTAGGCCAGGCACCTTGGGGACACACAAGCCCTAAGAGAACATTTCTGTGATGATGAGTCCCCCTGACTAATCCAGGACCCCCTGCCTTATGTGCCAGGAGCATTCTGCACTGTTCACCTGGGTGCACTCAGCTTCTTCCCTACATAACTGTGAACTTACCAAAGACGGGACCGTGTCTACTTTATTCTCTGCTGAATCCTTGGCACCTAGCACAGTGTCTGGCACACAGTAGGTGCTAAATAAGCCCTCATAGAGCAGGAGGACCAGGTTGGAGCACCCCTCAAGTGCAAACCACTTACTTCACAGCTCCTACTGCCTCTCCAGACTGAGAAGAGGGACCAGCATGGGAGAAGATGCCAGCTTGAGAGGGAGAAGGGCGTGAATCTGTGAGTCAGGAAGAGGTTGCCCTACAGGAATGATGACTCCAAGAGCTTTGTATGATCTGGTAAGCATTAGAAACTTCCACGTCATTGTCCTTTCGTTTAAACCCCATTTCCCCATGATGAGAAATACAATACTGAAGACGGTAAGGGACCATGGCTTGTTTTCAGGGGAATAAGGAAGGCAATGCTGAAGAGATGCTATTCCACTGTGCCCAGTCTTAGAGAAGCATGAGGGCGAGGTGAGGCAAAATCTTTATCGATTAGGACTGAAGTT
The DNA here is from genome assembly GCF_003676395.1 of Aethalodelphis obliquidens. Taxonomy (NCBI): domain Eukaryota; kingdom Metazoa; phylum Chordata; class Mammalia; order Artiodactyla; family Delphinidae; genus Aethalodelphis; species Aethalodelphis obliquidens. The sequence continues at coordinate 19,667,652 of NW_020837974.1, forward strand.
CTTGCCCGGGGGAAGCAAGGAAGGTCACAGGACAAACTGCTCTTTCTATCAAGCAGCAAATAATGCAGGTGAGGAGAAGACTCAGACATGGCAAATTCAAGAACACATCATTCCTGGGATTAAACTCTTCCAAAGGCTTCCAGTTCACTCTAAGTCCAAGTTCTTACAGCTTCCTTTTGGCCTCAACACCCTCACCTATTCTCTTTTCCTCCTCACTCATCCTGTTCAACCTCACTGGCTTCCTTGCTCCTTAAACACCCCAGGCACCTCCCCACCTCAGGGCCTTTGTACTTGCTGTTCCTTCTGCCTGGAAGGAATGCTCTTCCCACCTGGCTTGGTTCTTTACCTCTTTCAGATTTGGGGTTAAATGTCACCTTCTCAGGGAAGCCAAACTTGACCACACTGTTTAAAATTTCATCCTCCTTCCCCTCCCCAGTACTTCTGCCTACTTTAAGAGAGTTTGGAGAAAGTCCATGGTCTTGGGCTAGGACTCTCCATTTCCTATGCTCAGCCCCAGGGACTCCAACTGGAAAATCATCGCCGGGGGTGGCCCAGATTGAATTTTCCTTGGTTCAGACCTTATTATCTCTTAGAATCCAACCCCTGCCATTTTCCCACTGCTCAGAGCTAAGCCATCACTCACCACAGAGTAAAACAGCAGAAAAGAGCAATTATTATGCTGTGCAGCAGACCTTTGACTCAGATTAACATTATTGCCTCTTGATTTGATCTTTTTATTTTTCTCTAAACACTTAGGGCATTTTGATTGCAAGCCAGATTCATCTTTGGTGAAGAGTAATATTTTGAAAAACCAGGACTTACTTGATAGTACATGTTTTAAGACATTTTAAGCTGATGAACAGCTAATTGGTTCTGCTGTCCTGTGATTTGCAAAGGGTCAAAATGATTTGTTGTAAATATGCATCTGTATTAACTGCTCAATGCCAAAATCAATTTCCACAGGTGACGGTAGAATTTTGTAATAGATGAGGTGATGGAAGGCACCTCAACAGTTACCCGTGAGCTTCTGAATCACTTTAATTTAGCAGGTAGGTGTTATTGTATTCCAAGGCAGCTATGCCTGATGCTGAATACCATATGCTGTGGAATACAGAGTGGTGGAAATTCCATTTCCTAAACATGCAGGTATCCAAATATACACAGAATCCGAAGCACAAAGAATAGAAACAGTGCCTGCCAGATCTGTGCACAATATATCCCACACAACATGTATTTTCTTTTTTCCTTCCCCAAGTTTGCACCCAGGGTATTGAGGGAATTTTTAACTGAGACTGTTAAACTACTCTGGATCATTTCTGAGGGGGAAAAAAATGGAAAAAAAGTGATGGACGAACAATGTTGAGATCTTCAAGTCATACTTGCTCAAAATACAGGCTGCTGAATTACCATCCACTGTGGCAGGGATTATAGGATAAATTATTTTAAAAGTAGTTTGTAAGCACATAATGGCAGAACAATGATGGTTAGGGATTAGCATGGATTCACTAAGAGAAACTCAAGGTAATTAAATTACCTACTCACAAGCAATAAATTCAACGTATATTTATTAAGAATCGACTATGTGCCAGGCTCTTGTTCTAGATTAGTGGTTCAGGGAAATGTGGTGGATAAAGAGTATTTGGATGGCAAAACATATGTGATAATAGTTCTTACAACACGCAGGTTAAAACGTGGATAGACGGTGTTAAGTCATGCTGCCCCAAGCTCATCTCAGCTGCCCATTTCTAGCCTACTCAGGCCCAAGGTCACTAAGAACCAAACGTGGTGGTACACTCGTCTAGTCCATGTCTCGTGTGGGTTGGGGGCTCTTCCAAGATGTTTATGGCCTTGGCTGCTGCATGAGAATCAGGCTGCAGAACCCTAAGTATGAGAATTATCCAACCCAGAAAACTTGACTCCTGCCTGACACAGAGTATAAAGCTCAAAGAAGTCAAATGAAGGATGTGCCCAAGTCTAGTCCTCAGGAAGTGGGACAGCCACGAACATAATGGCACCCTCAAGTTTGCAAACACCCCAAGTCCAATGTAGAAGATGCAAGAATCTCCAATAGTCTGCTCACCTGCGTCTAGTTAGACTCTGGAAAAGAAACACTGTTCTTCCAAATGATTGGTGTTGCCTTTTATTTTTTATTTACATTTGATCCAGAGGTGGTGTTTCTTCACAACCTACTGCTATAACATCTAAATCTTGCTAGCTTTACCATATCTTTTCCTTGATCTTGCTTTCTGGATGTGGAATAAAAATTGACAAAGGCTGGGTTAATTATTTTTCACAATAGTTCCAGTCGTTGGATGGTTCAGAGCCAGTGACTGACTCTCCTGGATATAGGAGTGGGCAGGTTGGAAAAACCCAGCCCACCAGCCCTGGGCAGTGCAGTGTGTGGTGATTAAGGTGAAGCTTCTGGTTCAAGTCCAGCCCTGCCACCACCTAGCAGGTGATCTTTAATTCTCTAAGCCTCAGTCTCCTTATTGGTGGAAGAGCCCTGCTAGTTGTACGCTGGGCTATTATGAGAATCAGTTGCATCTCTTTATACTAGTGTTTATCCAAGCAAGTAGAGTACAGTAATGAAAGGTGGCATAAGGTAGGGTTGGAAACCCAGCTCTGCCTCTTACTAACCACGTGCCCTCTGGGTCCCCATTCCTTCATCTGTAAAATGGGGATAATAATAATGTCTACCTTATGAATAAGGCACAAGGATTAAATGACGTTTGTCAAGTGCTCACGTAGAACAGTGCTTGGCATAGAGTATGTGTCTGTTAAATAAATAAATAAATGCTCAGGAGTTAGCCCAGAAATGAACGTGCAATCTGCCCCGGTAATTGTAGCATGGCACACAGAAGGTGTTCACTAAGTGTCAGCTAGTTGTTATTTTACTATTTCCTCGGCACCTCTTCCTAGGGTTCTCATGACCCATTCTCTCTTTCTGCAGCTTCCTTAGATGCAACCCCCAGGATCCATATTATCATCTCACCTGCTTACCGATCCCAGGAGGAGGGGCAGATCTACCCTGGAAGCAGGCCCTCTTGTGCAAACCCAGGAAGTAGCCCACAGATGATGTCAGGAACTTACTTGTAAGGAACTGTCTTAGGCCAGAGAGCTTCTAGTGCCAGACATTTCTGTTCATCTGCATTATTTTAGAGCAAGCCTCAGTAGACCATCAAAATGGTATTTAAATCCTGGATTCTTTCTCCTCCTTCATCTCTGTTTTTGTTTCTAGTTTTCTTTTTTTTTTCTTTTCAGTTTCCACAGGTTCCTCTGTTCCTTGCCCCATAATGTTAATGTTACTTAGGGTTCTGTCAGTTTCCCTCTTTGTGGTCATTGGGGTTTCTGTGGCACTTCTTGTGTACTTCCACGTCTTCAATTACCATCTATGCTTGGATCATCCTAAGTGTCAACCCAGGTTTCATCTCTGTCCTAAACTCTGTATTAGTGATTCTTAACACTTACGGAGGTTGAGACTCTTTCCATAAAAGTGCCCATTCACATCATATTTTTCATGAAGTTTCATAGTCATATGAACCTCATCTGTGGAACTATATGCATGAGTACCTCTGAGTAGACTCCCAATACCAGCCGCCTGTTGTGGACCTCAATTTCTTCACCCTCACCCACTCCGTAACCATGTCTGATAGAGTTTACCTTCAGTCTGTCTCTAGCATCTTTTTTTTTCATTGTCATCAGAACACAGGTTACCAAAGCTTTCTTCTTTTGCCTACCCCAGCAGATATTGTTCCCTGTGTACCTGGCCAGGGGCTTCCTTCCCTAGAGACCATCAGAGGGGAAGATCTCATTGACTTTCTTTCAACCTCTCCATGGCTCAGAAAGAGGACAAGGACTGTCTGGGCAAAGAACTATGTGAGAGTTCTTCGGGAAAGAAAAGAGAACCCAACAGAATACCTGATCTGAAGAGTCTATGATAAAGGCAAAAGGTATAAGAAAAAAAGAAAGCAATTCAACATTCTTGGGAAAACAAAGGGTACTTCTAGAAATAAAATGTTATCATCGATTCCTGCTATGAGATATAGCAGGGATTGGCTAACTTTACTTTTTCTGTAAAGGGCCAGACAGTAAATATTTTAGGCTTTGCAGATCGAGTAGCAAAATCAAGGATCTATGTAGATGTTAACACAACAGCAGAGAAAACAAATTTCCATAATTTTTAAATTGACAACATTCAGAATTATAGATGCTGAAATTTGAATTTATCATTTTTATGTGTCATGAAATATTTTGAGATGTTATTTCATTTTTTCTACCATTTGAAAACGTACAATATATTCTCAGCTTGTGGGTTGCACAAAAACCGGCAATGGGCCAAATCTGGCCAATGGACTGTAGTTTGCCAACCCCTGAGAGGTAATTACGTATCACAGTGCACATACATCATTAAATTTTCAACTTTTAGAATTTTAGAGACAAAGCATGATGACATATATCCGTTTATGGGTAAGTCTCAACTAAGTGGTATATAAACAGGTACTTGTTTTATTTTGGCTTTCAACTGTGTTATGGCCAATCCCTCATTTTCTTAATGATATTTTGGGCCGATTTCATAACTTTGCAGTCACTTTTGGTTGTTAAAACTTCCAATTGCATATCTGACTGCAAAGCTGTATCCCTACTCCTCCCTCTTTTATTTTATTTTTCTCACTGTATTTATTTGTTTATTACTCCTCCCTCTTTTAGATGGGAATACCTTTAATATGTTGTGGCAGAGAACAAGAAGGAAAAAAAAGGCCAAAAGTGCCACTTCACTTAGCTGCGTGAGGTTGCAAACCATTACTGTTCATTGCTACTCTTCCTCCAGCTGACACTAATGGTCAGGTTCTCTGCACACAGGAGTCTATATGTTGACTTTCCGCCGGAGGCACATGCATTTGTTATTGGAGGGCCCTGTGGGGTCTTCCCACTGCAACTTCCTTCCTGATGTGAGGTGCCTGAGTCTGGTCAGTCTTTTCCATCCCACCTTGGCTCCCATCACTGGCAACCCACAGCCCCATGCTGCTGGGTCTGCAGTTGGCCCTGTGAACATTTTTACAGGCTCTCCTCCCTTTGGGTGGACTCAGTTCTGGACCAACATGCATGGTTTGGGAAGCGGAGCATGAGCTGATTCTCAGCCCCTGCTTGACCCCTAGGCCAGGTAGCTCTGTGCAAGACAACACCTTCATGGGCTTCCCTGGTGGCGCAGTGGTTGGGAGTCCGCCTGCCGATGCAGGGGACACGGGTTCGTGCCCCGGTCCGGGAGGATCCCACATGCCGCGGAGCGGCTGGGCCTGTGAGCCGTGGCCGCTGAGCCTGCGCGTCCGGAGCCTGAGCTCCACGGCGGGAGAGGCCAGAACAGTGAGAGGCCCGCGTACCGCAAAAAAAAAAAAAAAAAAAAAAAAAAAAAGACAACCCCTTCATGAACATCATGTAGCCCTGTCTAGGGTCTTCTTGCCTAACAGGCTGCTCTCTTGGGTGGGATACTGACAAAATGGCTCAAGCTCTCAAGTATCCACCATAGATCCACTCAACTCAGAGATCTCTCCATTCTAAACAGGCAGACCTGCTGCCATTCCTTCTCTGAGCCCTGGTCTTGCCTCCCAGCTTCCTTGCTAAAATATGCACATGAGCAGATGAGCAGTTGTGCTGCCTAAGCTAATATCCAATCCAGGAATGAGATGCCAGTCTCTCTTTTTTCCAGCCACCCTCAATCTTTATGAGTGATTCTTCTTGGAGCCACAGGTAAACTCACTGAGGAACTAAAAGTAGTGGAAGAAAGGGTAGTGGTATAAGAAAGTGGACTTATCATTTGTCTTAGCAAATGGATCTTGTCTAAAATGCATGAATCAAGGACTACTGGTCAACATACTATTTAGAGGTGTGAAGGAATGAAGGAACCACAAGACACAACTAAGAACTAAGGCAGAAACAGATGAAAGTGCTTGCTACTTTTGCTTCCTCGTTGTATAGGTAAGGAAACTCATGCTCAGAGGTTTAGCAATTTCCAAAGTCTTGTAGACGGTAAATGGCAGATTCAGGTAAGAACCCAGTTCCACCTGACCTCAAAGCCCATCCTACAATCTGATATTCTTTGTGGCCACACATAAATTGTTAAAGGCCCATTTGCTCCTACACTGAAAAGGTAGACTCTGGCAGGGTCATGGGATGAAGGAAAAGGAAAACAACCTTGGAGTTTTGTAGGCTTTTTTTAACCTTAGAAACATTGGTTTTCATTGCAGATACTTCCACATGTCGGAGTATAATCAAATCGTTAAAAACATAATTCTCATAAAATACACAGTGAGCTTATGTCAAGTTTTATTCATCAGTGAGGGAACCAGCAGAATGACAAAGCTGGCTCAAAGGAAGATGTTATGCACTTTTTTTTCAAAGAAAAAAATCTGAGGGTCTTCCCTGGTGAGTCAGTGGTTAAGAATCCGTCTGCCAATGCAGGGGACTTGGGTTCGAGCCCTGGTCCGGAAAGATCCTACATGCCGCGGAGCAACTAAGCCCATGCACCACAACTAATGAGCCTGCGCTCTAGAGCCTGCAAGCCACAACTGCTGAGCCCGCGTGCCACAACTACTGAAGCCCGCGCTCCTAGAGCCCGTGCTCCGCAACAAGAGAAGCCTGAGAAGCCTGCGCACCGCAACGAAGAGTAGCCCCCACTCGCCACAGCTAGAGAAAGCCCACGCAACAAAGGCCTAACGTAGCCAAAGGTAAATAAAATTAAATCTTAAAAAAAACTGAAATAATATCGTTACGTTATATATAAAACTGATTAATGTACTAGAGGGTGAGCAATAGTCCACAACATTTGAGGTTATCTCCTCTAATGAACAGAAATCATTTGTACCTCTACTGAACTAAAAAATATACGTGCATCTTCCCAAGTTTTCGACAAGTAAACATCTAACTATACAACTGGGCCTGAATCTATAATAAAAGCTAAGTCAAACAAAGGTACATTCCCCCGGAGAATTAGGTGACCACTTAAGTAAGCTTGTTAGATACTGCTCTATGACATTAAACGTTAAAAGGACACACTCATCTTTTTGCCTGATTCTTGTTTTATTTTTTTCTTGATGTGTGCTGGTTACCCACACCAATCATCCATGCTAATAGCTTACATTAGTCACCCAACCTTGGATTGCCCGTCATTTGCCTTTATTCCAATCCAGAAATAACATCTCAAATAATTAAGCAAAAAAAAAAAAAAAAGTATTTCCAAGCTATCTATTTTCTAAGATGGGTAGAATCCTAGGGTCAGAAGGCTGGGTTTGAGGTAGAAAAAAGAGGAGTGCTTTCCATCAAGGATGACGCAACTAAGAGTAAGATTCAAAACTATTTAACCACAAGTAGGACACAGACGAGCCAATTAGAATGGGTGCTTCCATAGGGCTGGAACATGATCGTGATGGCCCTGCTGGGCCAGGTTTTAACCTCTTACTTGGTGGGTCTAGTGGATGTTTGAGAGGTTCCGTGAAGGGCTTAGGGCTAGTGGTGGGGGTTTGGTGAGGGACTTGGACCAGTTGTTGTTTATCAACAGGGAGGGAAGTATTTCAACATTTTAACAAACTGTATGGCTATACAAACATGTTCTGGCTGAATATTAGTCATGCTCACACCTCAACCTCTGCCACCTTCCCCATCCTGACTTGCCCCCAAACACAGTCATGGTCAGTCTCCCCCATCCTGTCTTAAGACTTCAGCCCATTTCTCTCTTCTATCTGCCTCATGGGCTTTAGGGTCAATGTAGAAGAGTGGAGAGAAAGGAATAAGGAGAAGGTCAGGAGTAGGGAAGAGAGTAAGAGTGTTCTAATGCATACTGCACCCACGTCCAAGGGAAGGTGCAGCATTAAATCTAGGACGGGGGAGCAGAAGTGACTACTTGGTACTGTTTCTAAGCTCTAGGGATATAGTAGTGCCCCAAACAGACAAGGATCCCTGTACTTATGGAGTTTATATTCTGCTGGGGGCAGATAGGAGATGTGAAAATTACGAGTTAATATATGTGAAAGCACCTAGCATGGGCTTGGCACATAGAAAATACTTATGTCCTTCTCCCAGCCTTGTCCTCAACTGTGCCTCTGAAGCTTCCCTGAAGGCTTCTGAACACATAAATAAAGCTGGAACCCCATCTGGCTGAAAAAGTCAACCATCTGGAGATTTGGAAATATGGGGGAATTTCTAATGACTGGCTAATTTATTTTTCAGTTTTTCAGCCAGATGTTTGATGTCATCCAGGCCCATCTGTAGCAGAAATAGCAGTTTATTGAACCTCTTTTTCATCATTTTAAGTTCCCTGTCCTAAAATCCTAAGTGGGCTTTCTTTTCTTAGTAGGCAATTTTTAAATGAATTGAATAAGTGATTATTGACTAATAAAGAGCAATTCAGGAATCAAAAATGAAAATGTCAGAAATTTGGATTTAAGGGGGCTTTGAGATAATTTTCAGGGCTCAAAAGGCGGCCCATGGGTCAAATTCAGCCGTAAAGTGAGTATGGCTTGGCTGGCACTGCATGTTTAAACAGTTAAACTAGTTGCCCACATTTTAAAAATCAGGAGATTTAACATCTAGCTTTTTAAAGCTTGGAATATTGGGCCAAGTTTGGTATACATTTCCCCAGAGTAAAGATCGACTCAAGCCACATAGTAATTGTTTCCAATGTGCCACAGTCTGCACCACTCTCTGTTGCCCACACACTGAGACCAAGTTTCAGTTACCTTATATCTTCTCAAACACACTCTTACTCCTTCCCCCACCCCGATATAACTGAGGTAAGAGGACTGTGAAATGTTTGTTTCACACTTTACATTACCTGCCAAGTCCACAGGGACCTTTGGATTTGTTACTTCCTAATCTTATCTGAAGCTCTCATTTTAGAACTGGGTAAACTGAGGTCCAAAGGAGGAAATAACGTACGCAATTCACATAGCTATCAGTGACAGAAATGTGATTAGCACCCAGGGCTCCTTGCTACTAGGCCAGTGGTCTTTCCATGATCTAAACACATCACTTTGATTATAACTAGGACTTCAAGAGGTTTCTTAATGACAGAATCACATATTGAACATGTTCTCATTCAAATTCACACACCACCATCGAAAGCACGCAGCAGGTAGGGGCACTGCTTTGTGAATGCCTTGCGTGCTTTCCAGCTAACGAGTCAGGCATTCGTTCTGGCTTCTCATTGTGGGTGTCTCTACATAGGTCGATTGTTTTTTCATTCAAAGAGTGTCCTTTGCTGCCTCTGAGTTTTTGCCTGTCTGGTGGCTCCTGCCCCCCTGCAGGGGCTGCACAGGCATGCTGAGTGTTCTGGGATCTGGGGCTTCTGAATGGAAAAACCCATGTGTCAGGGCATTCTCACAAGCTAATATTTGTACCAGTAGCAACCTATCCACTAGTGCATGAATTAATGCTCCCTAGCAAGTGTTCAGTGAAGCAACATGGCTTAGGTGAAGTAGTGTCTGCTGAGTTTAGGTATGTGACCTTGGGCAAGTTATATAACTTCTCCTGGCCTCAGTTTTCTCATCTGTAAAATGAGGCTAATACTTTTACCTGCATCATTGAACGCCTTTGAAGATGAAAGTTATTTTTTCAAAATTCTTAGCACAATCCTAGCACATAATAAGTGCTAAATATAAATGACTTTCTGGTGAGTTATAGAAATGAAAACTGGAAATATCTCTTCTCTCACTTGAGAGGCGTGATCCTTCCTAACACACATGGTCATTCCCAGACCCATTGTAAATGCTCAGCATGTGTTGGCTTTAATATGGTAATTGCTTGGAGGAATTTTAGAAAATTAAGATTCCAAGTGATCCACCACAGACCCATGGAGGCAAAGAACCTAGCTGTGGGGGCCTGATAATCTATTTTTTAAATCGCCCCATATGATTCTGCTGACTAGTTAAGACTGGAAACAACTGATGTAGTTTTCTTACACTTGAATATCTTTGGTGGTAGACCACTCATAACTTCTGAAAGCTCCCCGTGCCATATTAGATAGTTACTTATATTGAGGTAAACACTGTTTTCTTCTAGCTCCTACTTCTAGCCCCTTGAGGCCACATAGAACATTTTGAATCTTTTTTCCGTATGACAGCCCTTCAGATATTTGCAGACAGCTGTCACGTCCCTTTGGGCCATTCTCTTCTTTTGTATGAAATAGCCACATTTTCTCATGACTCTTAAAAAAGTATGGTTGCCCGCCCCCACCGCCCCAGTTATCCTTTAACACTTAAAGGACCAGAAGAATGAGGATGCTGAGGCTTTGGGAGACAGGACATACTGAGCAGGAGATGGCTGTACACCTTCATTCCAGCAGAGGATGGGTGCTGCTGACTGCATGTGTCTTCCCATGCAGAAAGCAGAGGTTCCTGCAAATCCCTTGAACACTTGATATGTTCATTACATGAAGGAAAATCTTGGCTTCAGATTTCAGCCAGGCCTATCTAGGTGTTGAGTATATGGGTGTACACGTAGCTAAAATTTTATTGTGGTTCATTAAAGTTTATGCATCTTACTGCATTAATACTTCGAAATGTAAAAAAAAAAAAAAAAAATAGCTGGGCCAAATTGCATGGAGACTGCAGGAAATTTTCTCAGAAGAATTCACCTGACCAAGAACATATCTTAGATTAATCTAATTTCTTCTTGATTCAAATTCTCACTTCTCCCACTAAGCCCACAGAATACCTGGGTGGGGTTCCAATTCCTTGTACAAACTGTGGGTGTAGGAGATGATGTTGGAGAAAAGAGAAACCATCAGTTGAGAAATTCTGAGCAAGGATTCAGGAATTTCAGGCCCTAAGAGGGGAGGTCAAAATTGGTGATTAGTTTTGAATTCCCAGGTTTAGGTCAAGGGGGCAGAAGAATTGGGAATAACTGACACTTGGTCTACGTATGTGCCATTTCTGGATTGGGAGGCACCTCAGATTTTTTATGCCAACCCTGGAACCATGTAAGCATCAAAACATCCACCAAATCTCAACTTTATAAAAGATGACTCAATTCTTTATTGTTAACATAGGAAAGGGAATTATGATATTTCCTTAAGGTAAATGACTTCACCATATCTGAGCACAAATAATCACAGATATTAGATTTTTGTCAATGTTTAGGAAAGAATTTCCATCAGTACCTTGGATACAATAAGAGCTTTGCTTAGTGCTAATTCATGACCACCTATTCCAAATTAATCATTTACCAGACTAATATACTGAGGGTTGGATGGGTAAATGTCTTAGCCAAGGTCACACAGATAGTTTGCAGCATTACCCACGTCTTCAGACATCAAATACAGTAATCCTTGTTGCATTTAAAGTAGTCCTTTCCTACCTGGGCTTCCCACCAGTTGCAAATTTGCAATGGAAAGAGAATCAACTCTAGTAGTGCTACAGTCAGGAGAGCAGTTGTTCAGAGTGTCAGAACATGGGAGGAAGGCCAGGCAATGATGCAACATTATACTAGCAAGTGATGTAATAGCATGATTTCCTAAGCAATTTACATAAATGCAACTTCTCAAGAAGCCCTGACGAATGCCAGCCAGTAGGAATGCAGGCATGGAGAACCAATGGCAGGCAGGGGAGGAGAGCACATAGGAAACACAGATTTCCTTGCTCATCACTATGACAAGATTCACAGATTCCTCAGAAGCCTGAGAAAACTCCCTTCTGCCCCTCTAATCCAGTGCCTTCCCTCAGGCACATAGGCTCTAAAGAGATTTGGTTTCCTTCTCTATTTTTCTGTTTACTCCTACTGACATGCAGGCATTGCCCAATGATGCTGCGAGTGACTCCTGGTGTACTGAAAGCAAGTTTAGTGGTGAGACAGGCTACCTAAGAGCTTGACATTCTAAAATTGGTCTGTCCTCTTCATTATAATTTAGAATGAATCCTCAATTTTTTGAATTAGAAGTGGTATGCTGTGATTCTCAGAGAATCAATCTTATGCAAATGTCATAGAAATATATTTGTTGGGTTTGCAGATGCTTTAGGAAAGAAGACAGGTGGACACCAAATACCAAGACTTCAGTTTTGTTTTTTGATCCCAAATGGAGATGTATTAATAAGTGTGTGTGTGTGTGTGTGTGTGTGTGTGTGTGTGTGTGTGTGTGTGTGTGTGTGTTTAGAGGTTCACATATGTTAGTCTGGAACTTGTTGGCAATGGAAGTTCATGAAAATATCTAGTTAGACCAAACTCAGAAGAAACTGATAAGACTATGTTGAGAAATAAGGAAATAGCGCAGAGTGTGCCAGGCTAGGTCAGAATCTCTCTCTCTCTCTCTCTCTCTCCCCCTTCCCCCTTCCCTCCTTTTCTCTTCCTTCACCTCTCCTCCACTGAAATGCAACTTAAGCAGAGCCAAAGACCCCATCTCAAGCCAGAGATCAAAGCAAAGCAGTTCACAATATACCTAGAGATTTTAGATTTGAAGACATTTTCTCAACTGCAGAAGCTGCCTAGAGTGCCACAAAATCTCGTCTCATGAAGCTTATACCAAAAACAATCAACAAGACCCAACCATTTTATCCCACACAGGATTAGTCTTGCTTGGAACAATCTGGACGTCTGCACATTCTCGGCAATAATTTGAACTCTCTCTCTTTCCCCATCACTGCCTCCATCTCCCCAACGACACACTGGAATAGCAGAATATCAGAAACTGGATTATTTAGGGCCATTGAGAGGAATTCGTAAATACCTTCCAGGCAGCAGGTCCTCCACAGCCCTGAATGGGTCATTACTTCTTCATTCTTCCTGCTGGTTTCATTATCACTTGTAGATTTAGTCCTGCACACACCTCTGGAATATAACCAGTAGTCCGTGCCCACCGCAATGGTCATTAAACTAAAAGCTGCGAAGGCTCCCACAGTAGTGATCAACATCTGGATTCCTCTGTCACACATCCTCATACTTCTTCATGGTACTCTAGATGGCTGGGGGTTGGAGAGGGAGGTTCGATGCCAGAGGGGAAAATCTCTCTGCAGCTGGGTAACCTAGGACAGGCCCTTCCAAAAATTCAGGTCTCCTTGTGTCAGCATCCACAGGGACTTTGGGAAAGCTGGGATTTCCTGTCTGGAGCTCTCTCCAGTTCCCTGGGTCGCCTATGGCCCTCGGAAGGGTGCAGGCTCCAGGAGGTTGGTCCACATCACTGCTGCCTTCTGAGGGTCCCTGGGTTCCTTTCATTCCTCAGGAGCTTGGTGAGCATGAGGGTCCGTGCAGGGCATGGCTCTGGAGCCTGGAGCTGCCAGCTCGGTTTGAGATGCGCCTGGTTCCTCACAGCCCCGGGAGACTCAAGGCAAAGAAATCCAGAGAGGTCTGTGTGCGTGTGTGTGTGTGCGTGCGTGCGTGTGTGTGCGAGCGCGTGTGCTGGGGGTGAGGGCGGATGGCAAAAAATAGCGCTGCTGGGAGGCGAGTCTCTGAGAAGAGTGTTCATTGCTTCCCCAGCCTCCCAGGAAAGCTCTCCGCCAGCTCCCGACACCCCCGCTCAAACTGGAGAAAAGACAGCCCCTGGGCGGGGGCCGAGAGGTTACATTGGAGGGCAAAGGTCTGCGGTGCTGAAGGGACAGCTCCCCGCCTGTTGCCCCGCCTCCGCCTTCTTAACGCCCAGTTTTAAGCCCGTGGTGCTGAAGGGACAGCTCCTCCGCTGCGGCTGCACCCTCCGCCTTTCCAGCGCCCGGGCTAGAGACCTGGGGTACTGAAGGGTCTGTCTTCTCCCCTCCCTTCCCAGGCCAGCCAGCCTGCTCGGCTCTGCCTAGTCAACCCACGCTCCGCGCAAAGTTTCGGGAGACCAGGGCAGTCAGCGCCCCGGCTCCGTAGCGCTGCAGCACGACCCTGATCCTCCTCTCCCGCTCCCGGAAGGGTTAAGGAAAGGGGAAAGGGAAAGGAGCCCGCAGCGCACTCTGGCGCTCTCGCCGCTCCCACCCGACGCGGCATTCCCCCCCACCCACCCCCACCCCCAAGGAGCCAGGCAAGTTTGCCTTTTGCTGCGGGCGCCGCTGGAGCCCATCGGGGAAGACCGAGTCTTCTTAAAGGGGCCGGCGATTCCGGGCGACGGTTCTATGGCTCACTTGGGCGGGCAAAGAGTGTTGTCATAGGCACATCTGTGGATAGTCTGTCTCAATTTGGTTCCCCAGAAAACAAACCAATATGTCTACCCTCCTTTCTCTGGAGCTCTGGTTTACACTGGAGACAACGTGCTCAGACCAGACCCGAAACTGTTCATATACATACGATCATGTATTACTAAAAGACGGAAGGAGCTAGAAGTATGTAGACTCTCTTATATACATATTAGGGATTTGGGCCGAGGGGGTGTGAGAGTGTGGTCTCTGAAAACACATATATTTTAACAACCCTACATTTTGGGGGTGGCAGTGGTGATGGATTCAAGGAGGGAGAGTCGCTGAAAATGTCAGATTCTCTTCAAATGTTCATTTGTTAACATCCTTGTCTAAGTTAGACCAGGAGGCAGGTGAAGTTGGGTTTGCTTTCCTTGTTAGTCCAAAGTGCAAATGTCAGTTCATACCTGAAAGCTAGTGAGATGCTTCCTTAGAAATAGCCAATGTTGCAATGTTGCAAAGGATCAGCATTTAATTTAACTAGCTTTTTGTTACTATGTATTCTGAGCACACTGAATACACTAAGGACAGTCCACAGAATGCCCTCATTATTTTCTTTCCTTTGGCATAATGGTACAGATACCCAGAGGTCAGGTGTTTGGAACTGAGGCTGCTTGGGTTGTTTCTGCCGTCCCCGAGATGTGTTCATAACCAACTGTCATATTTGAATGTTATTTAACTGGACAAAAAAGATAATGGTGCCATCTCTGGCTCTCCATCTGAGAGCTTCTATCTGGGTGAATGAGTTAGCAGCAATGCATGGAAGAGTTCTCAAATGCAGCTCACAACTGCTTGGTGACTCTGCTACTTTTTACTTTTTTTTTTTTTTTTTTTTTTTTGGTTTGTTTTTGGTCTCAAGTTCACTTAAAGGCTTGGTTCTTGGTGTTAGATATACCTGCGCAGGCATGTGTATGTTTGAATATATAATCATCATGTGACTGTGTTTGAGTGTTTACCTGTGCCATGTTCAATTTAGTTATGAGTTCTGAATGACTGGGAATTTGTTGTAGAAGTAAAGCAGATATGTAAAGATATGTCTGTACCTGCTTGCAGTTTGCTGCAAGCAAACTGCAGTAAGCCTATTTGCTGCAAATGCATAGCTGCATGCATTTGTGGGTGTACACGCTTAAGTATAGGTATAGTGTAGGTTTATGCACCTACATGCACTTAATTGCATATGCATGTGTCGTGGATCACAAACACTGATTTGTGGGCAGGAAATAGAAATACTGAAATTTTGCCACATAACCAAAATAGAACAGATAAACTTGGGGCCAAGACCACAGCTAGTCATATCCCAGAAGAATGATAGGAGGTAATGGGGGAAGATGTACAAGGCCTTCTATAAGTTACTTATTGTTTTTTCTTTCCTGAAAAGAAAAATTGCTTCTCAGTAAATGTCCTTTTTTTTTTTTTTTTTTTAAAGGAAAAAGCCATATGTAACATGGAGGTGAAGTTGGTCTTTCCTGAGAAGGGTTACTAAATTGGTGAAATTTTCTTTCCCCATCTCTGAACCTTAAATAATATGAAGTAATTAATAATGACCAAAGCAGCTGTTCCAGGATCTGTTTGTTTCTTCTCTTCTTCTGATAAGAGTGAGCAAGGTCTTTTCCCAAAACAGGATCATGTGATTGGAAAGTCAATGGGCTTTGGGCTTTGGAAGAGTGTGCTCCAATCACTCCATTCACCAGACGCACAGTAAAACAAAAGCAGCCCCCGCTCTATCTCCTTGGTCTGTAATATAAGCCCAGGTTGACAAGGTATGGTTCCCAGAAGGTCCAGAAGAAAGGCATCAGGCATCCAGGTAGACAGTGTGGGGTTGGGGAGAAGGGTCAGGAACTCAGGCAGATGAAGGCGACAATCATGGGTCAGGATGTGGACAGTTTTTCTGAAGGAGAGAAAGGGATCAACATAACAAGAATGAAACTTTATACTGAGCCTCTGGTTTGGTTTGGCAGGATTATCCTTTACAACCCCTGCCCAGGGCCAAAGCTGATCACAGAGAAAGGGAAGACCTGAATCTGCATCTGGAGAGAGTCAGAACACCTGACTGGAGTGGGAATGCAGAGACAGGGAAGCCGTCAGTTAGTTCCTGATGATGCCTCCCCACTTACTAGGGGGTGACCTCATCCTTTCATTCAATTGAATGTGTGGGTGTGTGTACATGTGTGCGTAGAATAGGCGTCTAAGCCTAGATGTAATTGCTCATTTTCACCACTAGAGGGCTCTTTCACCAGATCCATAAGGGACCCAAGAGATTGAAAGCACATCTTTCCTTATAATGATGGAGCCAGGCTCTTTCCCTGTGTTTGCAGATGACCTTCTTTGATCCTACTAATGTGGCAGGAGACTGGGAGGCACTTAAGCAGTTTGAAACTGATGTTTGATTCTCTTATTAAGGCAACTTTCCACCCCTCCTCCATTGGATTCTTAGGTAGTAGAGTAGCTGGCAAGGTGGATTTGTGCTTTTTTCTGTTCATCCTCTCATAGGTCGGAACTACCCTCATGTCAGAAGGAGTCAGTGCCCCCGAAAGTGGCTGTGTCATTTAGGAAGGAGTACCAGCAGCTGATTCAATTCAATAAATGCTCTGTGTGAGTGCCTACTATGTACAAAGCATTCTGCTTAGCAGTTTGGAGAATACACAGATATAGTTCCTACCCCCCAAGGAGCCCATTACATAGTAGGGGTTATTTTGTTAGTACATTTTGGCTGTAAATAGCGGAAACTCACTGGAGCTAGTTTAAGAAATTGGGGTTTTGGTATAAGGATGTGGTGCTGTTTCAAGAAACCTTCAAGCAAAGTCCTCAGCAAGGAGCTGAAACAAGGGGAAAAAAGCCATCAGGAGTCTTGACAGCCACTCTATTTTTCATCTCTGCCTTTTCTCGTATTTTTAGTTGAAAAAGATTGTTTTGCCTTCTCTACTCGTTGATCTTCAAGATGGAAGCTAGATTTTGAGGTTTTATGTCTCCTCTATCCAAGAGATCCACCCAGACTCAACTGGGCAGTTTTAGCCTCAATTTAAAATTTCCAGGGGAGACAAACTGATTGTGTCATGTGCCACTTCCTGGCCCATACTGCTGTGGTCATAGAGATAGGGTCGTGTAGTATAGACACGGCTATTGGGACCAGCCTCTGTGAGTTGAGGGAGGGAGAACAGTTCTCAAAGTAGGAGGAATTTTCGAGACATCTCAGAAGACTGCTATGAAAAGTCCATGTGATTCACGTTTGGAGCCACTCTGATGATGCCCAGGGACTCAGCAGTAAAACATGATCATGAATGAGAGACCACATGGGAGGGCTCTGAAGATACTGGAGTCTCTGCTAGAGGTAGAACTGGGCTGGGAACCAGCTTCACCTTTGTCTATGCTCTTCTTCCAAGGAACATAAGTTGAAACAGAAAAACTCTTCTGCTGTAAAGTCACCCACATGAGTGTAAGTTAAGGAGATGGTGAAGACCAAGCAGACACAGACCGAGGGTGTACTGTTGGCCATCCCGTAATTCCCCCTTGACTGTGTTCTCACACAGTCTAGTTATTAGTTTTCTACTTTTAGACTCAACCTATAGAAAAAGCATTGAAAATGAAATATGGTTATAAAACATATCCTCATTTTATTACTTAAAATTTAGCCTTACTGAATTTCTTTCAGTAACCGAAATCCCCTATTCTCCCTGTCACACCCAAATACTTGAAAGTTAGGTCCCTACTGTCTACAACAGTGATAGGAGTTGGATGGTTGAAGGAGGGGAGGAATGGTAGGAATGCAACATCCCAGTATTACAAAGACAACAGCCAAGAGATACTGTCTATAGTTGATGGAAGCACTAGAGGCTTGTTATTGAAAGTTACAAAGATAACCAGTAGAGGAACCATAAATATTCAACAACTGTATTTGGAGTGAAATAAGTTAAACTAAGACAGAAATGGTTAACTGTGGTAACTTTTGGGGAGAGGAGCTGGAGTGGGACGAGGAACTGCTTTTCGTGACAGCCCCTTTGATCCTATTTGATTTTTTAAAAATCTTGTGCATATATATTTTGATAAATGTTTAAAGTCAATTAAAAAATAAATGAAAACAGTAAGCAACATGCCACCTGTCCATCTTTCCAGCCACCTCCCGCCTTATCAGTATAGAAATGCCAGGTGTTTCCTGTGATTCATCCATCCATTCCCTGTGCCTGGAATGCTCTCCCCTGAGATATCCTTCTCATAAGAAAACATTTATTTTGAAATAATTTTGAATTTACCCAGATGTTCTTTCTCATGGTTCAATCCCTCACTTCATTCATATCTCGGCTCAAATGTCGCCTTCTCAGAGAATCCTTCTTTAACTGCTCTAAAGTAACACCTCGTACTTCCCTCTGTCCTCTCCCTCTTCTTTGCTTTTCTCCATAGCATTTATCAATATCTGACATCATCCTATGTACATATATACATATGTACCTATGTATGTATATGTGCCTGTGTGTTTATTGCCACCTCCCCAACTAGAGCAAGAGAATTCACATCTCAATTACAAGACATTGTTCTTGATCACTTGGAACTCTCAGTCTGATGGAGAGAACAGAGATCATTGAACCAATAAGAAAAACTGCAGTAGATGCTGCTAGTATCCCACAGAGGCCTGGATCCCCTTTGCTAGGTGGGTGTATGTGCAGCACCAACCTTCCCCCCCCCTCTGCCAGCCCTGGGTTGCCCCTTCTTGGAAGAATTGCTCTCAGCTGATAGGAGCTGCCTCACCCAAGGGATCCCTCCCCCAAGGGACAGCTACCGTCAATGAGCGCTGATACAGAGATGCAAAGTCTGCCCTCTTGCCAGAGGCAGGGACAATTCTGTGGTGCAATTTATGCTCCAGAGTCCTCCATGGATCAGGCCCAGGCTAGATTTTAGCTGCGATCACATCCTTATTTGACTTTGGCCCCTTCCCGTGTGGTTCTCAAACTTAAGGGTGCAGCACCGTCACTTAAAGGGCTGGTTAAACAACAGCTTACTGGTTCCATTCCCAGAGTTTCTAGGCTGGTTCTGGGAGTTTCTCACTTCTAGCAAGGTCCCTGGCAAAGCTAATGCTGCTTGCTCCTCTGGGAGGTCACAGGTGGAGACGCACTGCCCTTCGTTATGCTTGTTCCCATACTCCCTTACAGGTTTTTCCTAAAGATCACTCCTTCTAGAAGTTACATGTACCTGACTCCCTGCCTCAGGCTCTGCTTCTAGGGAACGCTACCTAAAATGTCATGGAGGTCTGGTAAGTACTCTGCCAGGGAGGTGCAAGTGAGGGACAATTCATATCCGTGGGGGTCATCAAGAAAGGCTTCACAGAGGAAGTTCCATTTTAACTGAACCCTTAAGGACGAGTAGCCAAGTAAGGATGAGGGAAAACTGTGTTGCAGGCGGTTGGACCAGTACATGCAAAGCCCTGGTACGTGATGAGCTTGAAGGAATGACGGTAGCTTAGTATGGCTGGAGTGTGATGTGGGGTTAGTGTCGCAGATTTTCGTGCTTGCATATTATGTATAGATGAGATGCTTGTCCACGAATACTCTTCCAGAAAATATTCGAAGCTTATTAGATTTTGGAGGAACTATTTTGCCAAATATGACCCAAACTTGGGTAGCAACCTGTGACTATGACACCTCTAAACAGGTAAACCCCTGAAAGATTCTTGAGCCCAAGAGGAAGGCTGTTCTCCCCCAGTTCCACCTCAGATGGATCCAGGGAGAGAGATGGGCAAAGAAGAATCTTCCAGAGGGCAGAGAGAAGATGATGGAAAATAATAGATAAGGGAGTTCCTCCTTGCTAGCCAGGAAACTTCTTCCATTCCCAGAAAAGAGAAATTTTGTTATTCCTGCTCAGTTGGGTTGGATAATTTCTATGAACCTGTGGGTGCTCTGTGTAGCCCAGTCTCTGCATTCAAAAGAAGCTCTTAATGGTTATCTGGTTCCATCTGCCCAGTTGAATAATGGGTGTGCTGGTAGCAAGTATGTTATCTTTTAGTTTAGACCAAAAGAAGACACACCCAGACCTGATGAAGAGAACTACACATTGTTCAGAAAGCTTACCCTCTCAGGGGATGTCTTGGGATTGTTTCCTTTGGGAAAAGGTGAGTGTGTTCTACATATGGAAAGACTTTTGCTGGCAAAGGGGTGGACTGTTGCAGAGGCTGCTAGTTGCTTCCCTAATGACCTTTCTTCATTTCTTTTTAACTAATAAAACTCCAGTTGTATTTGGGGATGCTCTTTGTCTACTTGAAAGAAAATTACATCTTTCAGTTTTCCGTGAAGAGAATGGTGGCCCTGTCACAAAATTCTGACCAATAAAATGTAATTAAAAGTTGTTTTGTGGACAATAGCCAGAAGGTGCAAACAACCCAAGTGTCCGTCAACCGATGAACGGGTAAACTTATGTGTTCTATACATACAATGGAATATTTTTCCGTCAGAAAAAGAAATGAGGTTTGGATACACGGGACAACATGATTGAACCTTGAAGATATTTTGCTTAGTGAAATCAGCCAGACACAAAAGGACAAATATCATATCATTCCGCTTATAAGAAGGCTCTAGAATAGGCAGATTCATAGAGACAGAAAGTAGATTAGAGGTTGTCAGGGGCCGAGAGGAGAGGGGGATGGAGAGTTACTGCTTAATGGTTAAGGAACTGTTTTGTGTGATGAGAAGTTTTAGAAATAGAGAGTGGTGATGGTTACCTAACATTGTGGATGAAATTAAATTGTACCCTGAAAAAGGCAAATTTTATGTTACATAAATTTTACCACAGTTTTTAAAGTGGGGAAAAAAAGAGTTGTCTGTGGCGTGTAAAATCTCCTTCGACGGGGCTGGTGGTCAGACTTTGACAGCCCACAGTGTGTTGCCCTTACCTTCTCTTTCTTCCTGCTAGGAACTGGAACTCTGCGCCAGAGGTCAGCCGGCTGACTTGTTACCGTAACGTGACAAGCACATTTTTCAGACAGCTGAAAATAAAATAAAATTGGAGAAGCCTGGGCCCCTACTAGCATTATGGAACCCCCATCCAAGGCCAGGATTGATTATCTCCAAAATCATTATTACATGACAAAAATAGACTCCTTAATTTAGTTCACCCCTTTTCAATTTTAGCAGATGAAAGCGCACTTGACTCTCGACCAATGGAGGGACTAGGGGCGCCACCACTCCGCTCAGTCAAAAATCCACGATTAACTTATAGTCTGCCCTCCTACACGTAGATGCAGTTCCTCTGTATCCGACGTTCTGGTTCTGCATCCGCAGATTCCACCAACTGCAGGTCGTATAGTACTGTAGCCTTTACTATTGAAAAACATCCCCACATAAGTGGAACAGTGCAGTTCAAACCCTGTTGCTCAAGAATCAATGGTAATTCCTAATTTGTACAGATGAAGAGAAGTGGAATTAGGTAGTCTATGGGTCATGAAGCTTCTTTTTAAAAAATATTTTATTGAAGTATAGTTGATTTACAATGTTATGTTAATTTCTGCCGTATAGCAAAGTGATGCAGTTATATATATATATGTATATATATTCTTTTTCATATTCTTTCCCATTATGGTTTATCACAGGACATTGAATATAGGTCCCTGTGCTATACAGCAGGACCTTGTTGTTTATCCATCCTGTGTATAATAGTTTGCATCTGCTAATCCCAAACTCCCAGTCCTTCCCTCTCCCTCCCCCCGGCCATGAAGCTTCTAGTCAGAGCTGACAGAAACCCAACTCAAAGGGTATACAACAAGCAAAAGCAATCAATCAGTGCCTGTGATTTAAAAGTACAAAAGTAGACAAGCTCATGAGCAACTGGATCCAGGGCTTCCGACAATGGCATCCAGGATCTGCCTCTGCATCTCAGCCCTGACTCCGTCTCCACCAGCTCCATCTTCAGCCTGGCTCTCCTCTCAAGTACCAAGAACTCCTGTTCTGCATTCTACCAGCTAAGCCACCTTAGAAGAAAGAGGATACGTCTCCATCAAGAGTTACGACAAATGTCTTGGGGATGGTTTCTCATTGACCCATTTGGTTCAGACCTACCTGAGTCAATCGTGGTGGCCAGGAAATGGGATTCACGGACTTTAAGTCTGTGCTATCATTCTGTCTCCAGACACAGAGGGAGGAAGATCAGCCTTACCTTAATCCGTGTGAACTGAGAATGGGTAAAGGGCTGATTCTTTGAGGAATTTGAGGGTGATGTTACCAGAGGAAGGAAAAAGAAAATGAGATGTTCACTGTGCACTGCAGATAGGTCGATGCCATATGCCGCAGGGCCTTTTCACCACGCTAGATCATTCAACAAACATCTATCAGGACCCACTTGTCTACCAGGCCCTGCTGTAGGCACTGAGGATGCAGTAGTGAGCAGCACAGATTCCCTGCACCTAAGGAACTTGGTGAGGGAGTTACCAAACAAACAAATGCAAGTAATGATGAATGCTGTGAAGAAAAGAAAATGAAATCAAGTAATTCGATAGGATAAGAGCAGTGTCGGCAATGGGAGCACAGTCAAGAGGGCATTCTGAGGAGGTGATTCTGAGCTGAAAAAAGTCAAAGGTGGAGGAGGAGTTAGCCCGAAGAAGATCTAGGGAAAGTATTCCCAGCGGAAGGATCATCAAGTGCAGAAGCCCTGAAATGAGAATGAATGTGTCCTTGTTGAAGGACGGAATGGATGCTGTGGCAGGAGTCTCGTGAACAAGAGGAAAAATGACAGCCAAGGAGGTCAGGGCGGCAGGCTGGGGCTAGATTACATAGAGCAAGTGTGCCAGGGTAAACAGTTTGGGTGTTCTTTAACAACGTAAAGCCATTGCACAAGTTAAGCAGCAGAGTAACATGACCTGACCTGGAAATTTCACTCTAGAAATAGACTCCACCAGGACAAGAGCGAAAAACCAGGAGATGAATCAGGAGGCTATTGCATTTGCTCGGGCTAGAGATATGGACGTCCTAGACTAGGGTTGTTAGGGAATATGACTTTTTTCCTGAGGGTGGTGGGGAACAGTGAGAGGTTTTAGCAGGAAGTGAAGCGATCAGATTTGTATTTTTTTAGTGGTACATCAGAGCCTTGGTTCTGCTCCTCTAATTCTGAACAGATTTGTGGGACAGAAGCTTAAATCTACGGAAACACCAAAAACTGTACTTGGGGCGTGGCCGAAAGTGTGGGGTTTGGAGTCAGTGAAACCTGGATTCAAGTCCTAATTACATCACTTGCTGTGTGACCTTGAGAAAATTACCTAATCCTTCTTTGCCTCTCTTTCTTCATAAACAAAATAATACGACCTATTTCTAAGGTCGATAGGACCTCCTTATCGTATAATGAGGATTACATATGATAATTCACACAAGTGCTTTACATAGTGCCTGACACATATGAAGTCCTCCATAAGTGTCAGCTGCAGCTATAAATAAAACGATGCCAAAGAAGCCAGCTCTCTTAATGAGATTTGTTTTAATCTGCCACCTTCAGAATAACAAACAGCTGACGATTACGTGGTCCATCACTTTCCGTAGGACTTGTGCACCAGGAAATCAAAATGACCCAAGAGGCAGTTAGAGATTCAAAAAGTGTCTTTATTGAGAGATGAGATAAACACCTCAATAGTCAACTAAGAGGCTTAAAACCACTTTGGAAACCTTCCTAAATTCAGTAGAACAGGATGTGGTTTAGGGCTTTACCTGTTGGCTTGGAATGTTGGCCAAAACCCCAAAGCTGAAAACAATAAACATGAAATATTCCCACGTGCAGAGCCAAAGAACTGCCAGATGAGTCCCCAGGGCTCCCCAGGGCTCCTGCAGTCCTCCCTCGGATAACTTCTGTCCAGATTATATGGACTGAGGATTGGAGTTCAATGAGGTGGGGAAACAACGAGCCATGAGCCTGGGGGAGGGAGGTGCTTTGGCTCTGGTGGCTCCTCCCCATCACGTCAAGTGAGAAGAGGTCCAATCCACTCATTGGTGGGATGAGGGACCTACAAGAAGGGAGACTGACACCTCACTCCCTAGCTGGTGCTTGCTGAAGTGGCTGCTCTAGGCTGGCACCTGGAACAAAATGGTGGGCGGGACCCAAGCACCGAGAGGAGCACTTGAGAGAAACTAAGTGTCACCAGGTGTTTGGAGCATGCGTGAACCCATGAACATAGAGGCTGTGTCTGGTTCCTGCCTGGAGAACATTGAAGGCAAGAGGATGGCTGGAGCAGCCCTCGATTATAGGATGAGGAGAGGGGGCACCAGGAAGGCAGCCTCGACTGCCAGCGTTTGGTGTTGCAAAGATGCACACGCACAGTATCCATGTGGATACCGAGGAAATTAGCTCAAACTCTCTCCATGGGACCATACTCACAAGAGAACAACATTTGAACGCCAGCAATGCAGAGGGCATCGGCAGCCGAAAGAGAACCACTGATGCATCATCTAAGAGAAGTTTGACCTCTTACCCCTCTATCCACCCCACTTCCCCCTCCTCAGCCCCAGAGGAGCCAGCAACAGGAGAGGAAGGGAAGCAGAGAAGGACATCCCAGTTACCTCCCCCTCCTACACGGAGCCCCTCCACTCATGATTAGGCCGGGGCTGGAGAGAAGGAAAGACTTTGAATGCAATGTTCATATTTTGATTTCAACTGAATTGGACTTTAAAAACCTTTTCATTATGAAAAATTTTCAAACATGTATAAAAGTGGGGAGGAAAGTGTAATGAAAGAATGAATGCCCTTGTACCCATCACCAACTGCAAGAGTCATTGACCCATGGCCAATCCTGTTTTATCTCTATGTCCTATTAACTGCCCCTCCCCACTGATTTATTTTGAAGCAAGTCCCAGATCTGATATTATTCCTAGATTGGGCTTTTTTTTTTTTTTTTTGGCGTTACGCGGGCCTCTCACTGTTGTGGCCTCTCCCGTTGCGGAGCACAGGCTCTGGACACGCAGGCTCAGCGGGCGTGGCTCACAGGCCCAGCCGCTCCGCGGCATATGGGATCCTCCCAGACCAGGGCACGAACCCATGTCCCCTGCATCGGCAGGCGGCCTCTCAACCACTGCGCCACCAGGGAAGCCCTAGATTGGGCTTTTGAATGCCTGTGAGTCCTCATTACAAAACTAAAGTTCTTAACATTGAAATCGACCAGAAGACCCTGAGTTCTGCCCACTGTTTATTTACAATCTCTTGAACATAAAGTTCACTGAGGGCAGAGAACTTTCCTATTTATTCACTGCTCTACCCCCATACTTGTAATAGCACATGACACATAGTAAGTGCATAATACGTATTTGTTGATTAAATGAATGAATAAATTATTTTTTCAGAATCGTCCAGTCTTCATTTATTATGGCCTGAGAGGTGCTCAGACTGAGGCAAAAGATGAAATTTTTATTCTATTTTATTCAATTGGCTTGCCTCATGGTGACCCAAAGTTATTCAGTGAAATGTCCCACCTTGAAGGACTGACTGGGGTAATCACCTCTTCTGAAAAACAGGTGTTTTTTTTTTGCAGTACATGGGCCTCTCACTGTTGCGGCCTCTCCCGTTGCGGAGCACAGGCTCTGGACGCGTAGGCTCAGCGGCCATGGCTCACGGGCCCAGCCGCTCCGCGGCATGCGGGATCTTCCTGGACCAGGGCACAAACCCATGTCCCCTGCATCAGCAGGCGGACTCTCAACCACTGCACCACCAGGGAAGCCCCCTGAAAAAGAGTTTTCAGAATGATTCCAGGCAATGGTATAGAGGTCATCTCTTCCTAAATCCTATGTATTTGTACATTTCTGGGAGAAACTTGCAAACTGGTATGCCTCACCACCTGATTTTACAATTTGCATTGCACTGAATTAAATTGTGGACCCACATTTCAGCCAGCCATTGGTTGGAGGAGAGTAGCATCTGCCCCCTTAAATGAGGCGAGCCTGCTTCATTTTACCGCAGTCTCCAGTCCTCCCTATGATCCTCCACCTGCGTCACTCCTAAGTCACCTGCCTGGCTCCGGTCGGACCTCTGGTTTAAAACAAAACAGAGACATGGAAGTATAGATTCTGCCAACTCCCTTCAGTTTTTTTAAACGTATGATCTCATCCCACTGTCATTCTTTGGGCCCACTGTCATTCTTTGACTAAGTTTTCAATTTTTCCCATGGTTTTGTATCTTACTCAGATCTTTTAATTCTCCTTTCCAAATCAATTTTTTGGCCATATATGTTTTTCTATAATATAATCTATTTCACCCAAAATTTCTAATTTATCAGTATGAGGTTATGCATAATATCTTCTGCATTTTAAATTTATTTTCCTTAACTGTAATTCTGATTTCTCTTACTCCTAATGACACCTGTCTTTCTTCCTCTCCTTGATTAGATTAACTAAAAAAGTATTTCTTTTTTATTGATTCCCAACATCACCAAAGAGCCACTTTTAAATTTTGTCTCATCCATATCATATTGAGTATAAATATTTTAAAGTTTCAAATATATGGATGGCAGCCCTCCATAACTGTCAGCACAGATAAGGCTTTACCCCTCATCTTTAAAAACTAAAAAATACGACACAAATGAATTTATCTACGAAACAGAAACAGACTCATAGACATAGAGAACAGACTTGTGGCTGTCAAGACTTGGGGCCGGGGGTTGGGGGACAGATGGATTGGGAGTTTAGGACTAGCAGATGAAAACTATTATATATAGAATAGATAAACAACAAGGCCCTATTGTATAGCACAGGAAACTATGTTCAATATCCTGTGATAAACCATAATGGAAAAGAATATGAAAAAGAAAGTATATATATAACTGAATCACTTTGCTGTACAGCAGAAATTAACACAACTTTGTAAATCAACTATACTTCAATAAAATAAATTTTTTAAATACATAAATATATATAACATATGTATGTATATACATATATATGTTTAAATATATATATATATTTAAATATACATATAGGAGAAAGGAGGAGCAGATAAACGTTAGATGCCTGTGACCAAGTGACCAAGTTGCCTTCTTAATCAGAACTTTGTCTAGATTTTTTATTAGTTTTAATTAACTTTTAAATTACGTTATACTCTTTAATCAATCTGGAATTTACATTGATGTATAGTGAGATGAAGATTTAGTTTTCCTTTGTTTACCTCCCAATATTAATCAATTGTCCCAGTGTCACTATTGAATATTTCTTCTTTCTCCATAATCTTGGATGGCCACTTTTATTATCTAATAAAGTCAGGTACATGAAAGATTGCCTCAGAGCTATCTGCGCTATTCCACTGATCTATGTTTCAATATTTATGTACTATGATATTTTAATCTTTGAAAATTTCTCGTCCATTTTAATATCTGTAGTCATCACATTCCCTAATTATTCTTCACTTTCAGGTTGTTCTGGGCTATTTTGCCCATTCATTCTTCAGGTTGAATTTTAGAGTCACTTCATCAAATTCTCCCCCTTCCCATCAAAGGAACACAAATATAACAAATATAAAAGTAATTGATTGGGGATGTTTATTAGAATTATATCAAACCATATGTTTATTTAAGAAGAACTGACATTATTAAGTAACAATACTTTGATTCCATTCATCTGATCTTGTTTTAAATTCCCTTGATGAACTTTTATTATTTCTTCACATACATTCTGCACACCCCTAGTTATATTTATTTCTAGGCAGGGACTGTTTTTATCCCCATTTTAGAAGTGAAGAACTCAGCCATAAAAAGAATGAAATAATGCCATTTGCAGCAACATGGATGGACCTAGAGATTATCATACTAAGTGAAGTAAGTCAGAAAGAGACAAATATCATATGATATCACTTATATATGAAATCTAAAAAACATGATACAAATGAACTTATTTACAAAACTGAAATAGATTCACAGACATAGAAAACAAACTTACGGTTACTAAGGGGAAATGGAAGGGAGGGAAAAATTGGGAATTTAAGATTAACAGATACACACTACTATATATAAAACAGATAAACAACAAGGACCTACTGTATAGCATAGGGAACTATATGCAATATCTTGTAATAACCTATAATGGAAAAGAATCTGAAAAAGAATAGATAGATGATAGATGATAGATACATAGATAGATACATAGATAGATGATAGATAGATAGATAGATGTCTAACTGATATATACCTGCTGTACACCTGAAACACTGTAAATCAACTATAGTTCAATTAAGAAAATTAAAGAAGTAAAAAAAACAGAGGGGAAAATAACAAGTGAAGAAACTGAGTGTTGCCTAGGGTCACACAGCTAGTAAATGGTGGAGACTGGGTTTGAATCCAGATCGGTCTGAAAGCAGAGCCTCCACCCTAAATCACTGTGCTACTTTATTTAAGATGATAAGATTTTAAGTATATTATAAAGATTATATTATACTTAAAATATATTATAATATTCTGTTATATAAAGAGTTTTAGTGATTATTTTCCAGAAAAGCATCATCTTCATCAAGATTTTCCAGTTTGCTAACAAAGAATTGTACATTGTACTTTCGCTGTTTTTTCTAATTTCTTGAGTTGGATGCTTCCTTCATTTAATTTCCTTTTTCTTTTTTTTTAATGAATAGAAATCATTACGGCGACCCTCTCCTTTCCACGCCCTCTCCCCACTCTCTCTTCCTGAATTCAGAACTTCGTTCTTTGGGTTCCTCTGCCTACTGTCTTATCCTCCAGTTGCTGGAGTGGAGAGATGGCCACTCTGGATGGATAAGGCTCTGGTCAGGCCAAGCAGGTCAAATCTTTGATCCCAGGGGTTGGGTGTTCAGTTTAGTTCCGGGTCATATGGCTCAGCTCTGTGTCCTCCGCCGAGACTGAGTAGCCTCTCCCAGTCCACCCAGCTCCTCCTTGCCTTAGTCCATGGAGCAGAAATGACACTTTTCGTGTGTGTGTGTGGTACGCGGGCCTCTCACTGTTGCGGCCCCACCCGTTGCAGAGCACAGGCTCCGGACGCGCAGGCTCAGCGGCCATGGCTCACGGGTCCAGCCGCTCCGCGGCATGTGGGATCCTCCCGGACTGGGGCGCGAACCCGTGTCCCCTGCATCGGCAGGCGGACCCTCAGCCACAGCGCCACCAGGGAAGCCCCAGAAATGACACTTTTAAAACGTTAACCAGATCATGTCACTATACTGTTTTTTTTTAAACTTCCAAATTTCTCATTTTTCTTAGAATAGACCCACATTCTTTACCTTGGCCAACAAGGCCATGTGTGGTCTGGCCTCCTTCCGTCTTTGCCCTCATCTCGTATTTTTTCTTGTTGACTTCAATGCTGGCCCTTTTTCGTGTTTGTTTCTTGACTGTGCCAAACCCTTCCCCTAACCCTGGCTTTCCTCTCAGTGTTTCTGCCACCCAGGTTGCACCTCCTCCAGAATCACATGGCATAGATCTCACGTCTTGTCCCTCAAAGGCCACTTCCTCAGAGGGGACTGAGGGCAGTGCCTTCACTACTACCAGTCTAATCACCATTTTCCTTACAGCGTTGATCACAATCGGCAATGCTATTATTTATTTCCTTGCTTGCTCGTCTGTTTTCTTATCACCTGTCTGCCGCATTGGAGTTTGGGGACAAGAACCATATCTGTCTTCTTGCGACGTCTCCGGGGCCCAGCACAGTGTGTGGCACATAGTGGGAGCTCAATCAATACGGTACAAGTCAACTCAGTGAATCAACGAAAACCCAGCCTTGCCGCATTCTAGCTGGGTGACTTTGTACAATTCCACTCCTTGAGCTCAGTTCCAAACCTGACAAAAAAGGCAATACCATGGGGGTGTTTTGAGCAAAAAAAATGAAATCATGCAGGTAAAGCCCTTTGCTCTCTGTGTGGCACATACAAAGCTCTCAAGGAGTAGCACAAATCATCATCACTGTCATCATCATCGTCGTCCCGATTGTTTAGATTTAAGAGCACTGTCAGAAAGGTCGGTGGAGAGTTGCCCAGACATGATTTTGTGGGATTGGAGTCTATTCAGTTTGGAATCAAATCAT
This sequence comes from Aethalodelphis obliquidens, assembly GCF_003676395.1. Classification (NCBI taxonomy): domain Eukaryota; kingdom Metazoa; phylum Chordata; class Mammalia; order Artiodactyla; family Delphinidae; genus Aethalodelphis; species Aethalodelphis obliquidens. Next base: position 19,697,755 of record NW_020837974.1, read on the forward strand.
ACAAGTCAAGAAGCTCATTTTTATTTTATTTTATTTTATTTTATTTTTTTGCCAAAGTCCAAGAATTGATCTTTTTTTTTTTTACAGGAACTAATTCACACTAACTGTACCTAATGACAATCATTTATTATTATCTCTCACTGTTCTGGGAATTGACTGAATCAGCTATGTGGTTCTTGTTCAGGGTTCTTCTCTGGTTGCAGTTAGATGGTGGCTGGAGTTGGAATCATCTCAAAGTCTTCCCCACCTGCACATCTGGTGGTTGATGCTGGCTGTGGCCTTGGACCTCAGAAGGAACTTTCACAGGGAGCACCTCCATGTGGCCTCTGAGTGGCCTAAGCTTCCACACAGCATGGCAGCTGGGTCCCAAGAGTGAGCATCTCAGGACACGGAGCCCGGCAGAAGCTCTATAGCTCTTTCTAAGGAAGCCTTGGAAACCACAAGGCATTAATTCCATCACATTATATTCGTTAGGAGCCAGCCCAGATTCAAGAGGAAGGGAATTAGTTCCATCTCTTGATGGGAGGGATGTCAAAGAATCTGTGGACATGTTTAAGACCATCAAACTAGTCATATTGAGAGGAAATTGATGTATGGATCAGATGAGTCTTTAATAATTAGCAAAAATAAATGCAGTTGTCAAAGGGCTCAGAACATTCATGTCAGCTCATCAATGCATTTTATCTCCTGGTTGGCATTTCAGTATGGTGATTAAGTTAAAGTGCTAGATTTATAGCCACTGAAGTTCAAATTCTGGCTCTGTCGCCTATTAGCCTTGTGACTCTGGGCAAGTTTGTTAACCTCTCTGGGCTTCCTTCTCTGTAAAGCAAATGTGATAAAAGTATAACATCCGACAAATGCTGGTTCATGGGGAGCATTCACGGTATGGCGATGACAACCCTACGCCCCACCTCCTCCTCCAAGTCCTTTACTGTTACAGACGTTCCAACCAGACGCGAGGCATGCTCCTTGCAAAAGACGGAGCCAGCGGAGGGCACCTTGCCCACACCCGGGTCACTTCTGGCACTTGAGTTCCACTCTCCTCACGGTTCATGCAGCTCTCAAGGGAGCCCCCCTAAAGGCTGGCTTCCCGGCTGCTAGGGTGGGTGGGCATGGCAACAGCCCCATCGCAGCCGGCGCGTGGCCAGGGACTCAGATCTGCCAGTGTGGGCGCAAACACTCCCTCCCCAGAAAAGCTGCTTGAAGGCATAGACGAGGGGAAGGGAAGGTTAAAAATAAAGAGTGGTCATGTTCGGTTTTGAAATTAAGGAGAGCCTGGACTCAAAGAGCCCTTCGACTCTCTTGCTTTGGGAGAGGCAGAGCGTTGAGGTGGGGGGCGTCATGGTACTGAGACCCCGAATTCATAGGAACACCTTAGAATCGGTCAACCACCCCTCCTGGCTCACGGCCACGGTCTTGTCTGGAACATTCATGTTTCAACTGTTTTCCGGGGCCTGGGGAAATAGTAGCACTTGTCCTTATTTTGCTTGTCCCTTACAGAGATTTTAAAATTTGAAGTTTGAATGTGTTGGAATCAGGCTTTCGCCCTCCCGGTATCCCCCAGCACTCCCTGTTATCTGTGTCCAGCAAGCTCAGCTACATCAAGTACTTCCCTGGCTCTGACAGACACTCAATTTTAGTTTCCATCCCACTCATTTTGGCTTTTCCTGCTCTCCCAACAACAATAAAACCTACATGTGTGATGCACACATGGTGTCCCCAGAACTGTGTTCAGTATTAATCAGATATAACCTCAGTTACTATCCTGGAAACCCTGCAAGAAAGACATTTGCCCCCCATAGAAGGGGCAACTAAGGATCAGAGGGGTTAAGCGATTTATCCAAAGTGACATGGTTTGTAAAAATGGCAGGGCTGGTATTTGAAGCCAGGTAGTAGCAATTAGTTAGGCACTTTTTAGTTGCCAGTGACAGAAAATCCACTTCAAATTGGTTTAATTCAAGAAAAAAAATGATGGTGATCGATTGACTCAAATAGAGTATGGGTCCTGGGGCTCAAATTCCATCTCTCAGCTCTGGTTTCTTCTATCATTTTTGGGCCAGCAATATCCTTGCAGTGGCAAGATGGCTTCTAGCTTCGCCCAGCCAACAACCTACCCTCTCACCAACCCCAGTCGAAAAGAAAGAGCTTTTCTTCCCCAGTAGTCTTTTTTTTTTTTTAACACCCAGGATATGATGACTCTGGTAAGAATCAAATCACACAGTCAACTCAGAACCAGTCATATGGCCAAAGGTATATGATGGGTTTAGGTTACAGCTTTATGCTTGAAGACTTGGGTGGGTGAGCCCCATTCTGAACCATAGTGACTGAGAATGAGGGATGGATAGAACCACAAGGAATATTGGCATGCTCTTTCCAGAAGGGGAAATGTCCACTACATATGATAGCAAAGAAGTTTATTGCCTTTCTTACAGGCTTCAGAGACACTGAGAACCTCCCATTAAGAGTGATAGGTAACACACATCTAGGGACTAGAGGGATCTATGCCTATAATCTTAGCATCCGAAAGTAGATGACCCTATAGTCTGAGCTTTTAGGAGACACCTGTTATTATCTCCCAGACTCCCATTCCCCTTTCTTTTTAAAATTATATTACCATTTTCTTTTGGGAAACCATCCATCCCCATGTGATTCAAGAGGACTCTCTTACCTCCACCCTACTCCAGGGGCGAGCACGTGACCCAGCCTTGGCAAATCTATCCCTCTAGCTAAGATAATTAAGTTATAGATGGATATTCAAGCCAAGCCAGTAGAACTCAGTCTCATTTTTATTGGGACTATTAGAAAAATTAAATTCTCCTCCCACTAGTATTGCTAAGCTCTGGGGCTAGTGACTGGAGCTTCTGTGGGCCACCAAGAAAATGAAGCCATGGAGAACATTAGATGAAGTCAGAGAAGGACAGCTTTCGATATTGTATGAGTCCCTGGACACATCTGTACCTGAAGCCAGACAGCCCAAGGCTCTTTTAAATTTTTTTTTTTTTTTGCGGTACGCGGGACTCTCACTCTTGTGGCCTCTCCCGTTGCGGAGCACAGGCTCCGGACGCGCAGGCTCAGCGGCCATGGCTCACGGGCCCAGCCGCTCCGCGGCACGTGGGATCTTCCCGGACCGGGGCAGGAACCCGCGTCCCCTGCATCGGCAGGCGGACTCTCAACCACTGCGCCACCAGGGAAGCTCCCAAGGCTCTTTTAATTATCTAAACAAACAAATGATTCTTATTCTTTTAATTACTCCAGTTTGAGGTGGGTTTTGCCACATGTAAACCTAAGAGGGTCCAACATGCAAGTTCAATGCGTGGCCAGGTTTTGGGTTCCAAGAGGTAACGAGGCAGAAGGATGCTCTTCACATTTAGCCAGAGGGAAGGGAAGGGTCTGTGGTCCTCTGGTTTCAGGGAGCAGGGTGTCTGTGGGCTGGGGCCTGTGGGGTGTCAGAGACACTCCTAGTGAGGCTCTATCCCAAACCTTCCCCCCTCAGGCACCGCCCGGTCATGTGGACTTTCTTTGGAAAATCCCTGGAAGTTACTCCCTGGCTGATTAGCAATTAGTCTTTATCCTAGTTTTTTCCACCTCCCTTAGCAGAAGCCATTCTGGGAGAAACAAGTGTCTGAATGTTGTAATGTGAGGCTTAAACACACAGGCTGTAGGGTCTGACAGACCTGTGTTCATGCCTTCATTTGACCACTTAGCAGCTATGTGACCTTATTCAAACCATCTCTGAGTCTCAGCTTTCTCATCTGTAAAATGGGTAGAATAATAACATCCAGCTCCTACAGCTTCTATGAGGCTAACGTGAACTTAACACTGGTGGAACCTAGGAATAATTCCCTCCCAGAGCTAGCTATTGTCATCATTATAAAGCAAACTATATCCCCCCAAACCCCCATCAATGTTCAGTTTTGTCTGCAACTTCATTTGAAATCTCTCTCTTTGCCATGTTCTTTCTTGCTCGTGGGCATTTCTGCAGTGGAGCTCACCACAGGTAATTGACATTGTCAACTGATTTATGAACAAAATGTAGTAGCCAAGAGCATAGACTCGGGAACTGAACTGCCTGGATTCAAACTCTGCCCCAGTTCGTGGCTGTGTGGATTTGGACAAACGACTCCATCTCTCTGTGACTCAGCTTCCACATAAAATGGGGATGGTAGGAATAGTATCTGTCTCAATGAGATTAGGTAAATTAATATTTGTAGGGTGTTTAGAATAGGGACAACACATGGTAAGGGTTCTATAAAGGTTTGCCATCATCTATATGATTAATTTAGTGCCACGTCAACTACAAATACGGTTCAGTGGTCACGTACTGACTTGCGGTGGGCACAAGCAACTCTGCGTACGTGGCACGGCTCTGCTGAGCTCTGTTTGCTTGGGTTCTCTCGTGGCCCTGTTAATCCCAACATCACTCAGTGATACACACCTTTATAAATACACACTTTGGTGACAGCTCTGGCCGTGCCAACATTCTGTGTGGGTTTTAAAATTTTTTATGTGATCCATAACTTTTTTTTTTTTCGGTATGCGGGCCTCTCACTGTTGCGGCCCCTCCCGTTGTGGAGCACAGGCTCCGGACGCGCAGGCTCAGCGGCCATGGCTCACGGGCCCAGCCGCTCCGCGGCATGTGGGATCTTCCCGGACCGGGGCACAAACCCGTGTCCCCTGTATCGGCAGGCGGACCCTCAACCATTGCGCCACCAGGGAAGCCCCCATAACAATTTTTTAAAAGTCAGCTTGCATTAAAATCTGGCTCTACCACCTGCTCTTTTGTCTTGAGCAAGTTACTTGCCCTCTGAGCTGCAGTCTCTTCCACTGTAAAATGACAAAAGTAATAGTACCTACCTCATAGGGCTGTTGTGAGGATTGAATTATTATTACAAAGCCCTAGGATAGGCTTGGCACATTATAAGTGCTAAATTATTATAAATAATAATGTCCAGTTAATAAGTCCTGCAGATGAAATGCTTTCTCCCCCAGATATCCTTAGAAGACTCTTAAAAGAGCTGAAAATGTGTACCCGCTTATCTTGAAGCCTGCCTGACAAATGTATTAAATGGACATATTTTATTTGCACAGCCCAGAGTTTCAAAAGATTAGAATTAGTGGTCCATATTTTAAAATCAAGACATTTTATATAAAAATCTAGATTTCTAGCTTCTTTTGAGGAATGGAAGATACAGCACTGCTGGGCTGCATCCTTGCAGGTTGTCTCTTGGAGAGGATGCCACAGTGGCTGCTGACGTCAGACAGGAGGAGGCACTCTCCAGGTCAAAAACTCTTAGCTCACAGCCCTCTTATTTTTCTACTCTTAGAATGCTTCATGCATTTGCCTTATCTGCCCAGCTCCTGTAATAAAGAAAATAATAGCTGACACATAAACGAAACAAACTATATTCCAGGCACTGTCTCATTCAATCTCCACAACAATTCTAAGGAAGAGTATTATTGTCCCCTCCCATCTTAAGGATGGGAAGACGTGGCTAAGTAACTTGCCAAGCTTATGCAGCTGGTACGTAGCAGAGCTGGGAGTTGAATGCTCTGAATGCAGAGTCTGGGTTTTCGCCACCCCACTATACTCTAGAGTAACCCCTTTATTCTAACCTAGGCAAAGTTTTCTGCAGTTGTATCAGTGAAATGGGAACGTGTTCCAGGGGGTCGATATTCAGTTCTCATGGTCATGTTGGCCAAGAGGGCTTAGTTATGGTGCCTAGGGTCATGATTTGGGAATTAGCTGCCTAATTTCCATGATACTCAAGGACTTATTCTAAGTCCTTGATACTCAAGCTTCTACTGAGAAGCTCCTGCTGGAAGGTATTGAAGTTGGAGGGAGAGTCTCTTCCAACCTGAGTATCTCCCAACTCAGCCCCGGAACTGTAGGGCATGGAGGACAAAACTCATGCCCAGAAGTTGGTACATTCTGCTTATCCTTTACAACCACTGATGCACCCCTTCCTAGATGGCTGTACTCACTTTCCAAACATTCTGAGAATCAAGTCAAGGTGACATATCCTTCTACTGAAGGGGCTACATAGCATTTTTTAAAAAATGTGTCCCTGGGGCTTCCCTGGCGACTCAGTGGTTGGGAGTCCGCCTGCCGATGCAGGGGACACAGGTTCGTGCCCCGGTCCGGGAAGATCCCACATGCCGCGGAGCGGCTGGGCCCGTGAGCCATGGCCGCTGAGCCTGCGCGTCCGGAGCCTGTGCTCTGCAACGGGAGAGGCTACAACAGTGAGAGGCCCGCGTACCGCTAAAGAAAAACAACAACAACAACAACAAATGTGTCCCTTTTTGATAAACATAAAAATCTCACCATGGCCAGGAAATTCCAATAAACCCTCATCCCAGAGCCTGTGATTCTTGATTGAGAAATTCCTCCATTTTCTACACAGCTTTTCTAGCAAAATTTGGTCAAGCTTTCTTTCCTGAAGTCTGTATTATAGAAACAAGACGTTTTCCCCTTTTCCGGTAATAAAGTTATATGATAATATTTGAAGTTGTTTCAAAATACAACTCATCCCTTATTCCAAACCCTGATCTATGAGTGATTCTCCTGGATTTTTAAAACAATGTCTTTACCCAAGTTGTATCTTTTAAGATAATGCCTGACAACTGCTATCAAATGCTTAACTTTGAAAATAAATTCGCGAAACACAGAAGATGAACAGATGGTGAGTTTTGTCCATTCTCTGTAGCTTTCCACCACTCTCTGCAGCGTCAGACATAGAGGCATTTGAGCCAACCCCAAGTGGGTGTATTGTGAGGGGGAGGCAAGTTGTCCACAGACCTGAACCATACAAAGCAATGGCTGGCTGTCTTCAGGGGTCCCGCAGAAGGGCTGCACCACAGGCGGGGTTCTTGCTCCCGGTTTCAGTTGGTGAGGGCAGCACCAATGGGGAAGGGGATTAAAGTCATCAGGGTCCCCTGGCTGTCAGAGTGACATTAGTTTCTTCTCATCTTGTTTCCTGGGATGATTGGGACTGAGATTCCATCTCCAACTTCACTTGCCTGGTGGCACGCCCACATTGGAAGGGTTTGTTTCAGAATTCCAGTTTGGCCCATTTATCAGTAGTTGAGTCAAACTCTACACTATGATCTTGTCCACACCAGGTGTATTAGCTTCTTAGAGATGCTGTAACAAATGACCAAAACTGGATGGGTTAAAACAACAGAAATTGATACTTTCATGGTTCTGGAGGTCAAAATCAAGGTGCTGGCACGGTCTCACTCTCTTTGGAGGCTCCGGGGGAGAACCCATTCCTCACCTCTTCCAGCTTCCAGCATCTGTCGACATTCCTTGGCTTGTGGTCACATCCTTCTCTGTTCCTTCTTCATGCCGCCTTCTCTGTGTGTATGTGTTACTGCCCTTTGTGTCTCTTTTGTAAAGATACTTGTGATGGCATTTAGGGCCCACCCTGGTAATGCAGGGTAATCTCTTCATCTCAGGATCCTCAGTGTAATTACATATGCAAAGACTCTTTTCCCAAAGAAGGTGAATTTTACAAATTCTAGGGTTAAGACTCAATATTTGGTGTGTGTGTATGGAGGGGGCAGCCCTCAACTTACTACCCCAGGTTTTCCCCACCAGTGCTGAAGCCCTTCCCCCACTCATCCCCAGTCTGGTTCTTTATTCCCCCCTAGTCCTTTAGCCCAAGCATCACGCTCCCACCCCAGACTGGGGACTAGCCCCACCCTGCTTATGTCACTGGAAGGGATGTTTCACTCCTTTCCAGTCCAGGCCTCTTCCCTTCCGAAAAGCCACACAGACCCAAGAGTTCTCTAAAGAGACTGATGCTGGACTAGTTGAGCTTATTCAGCTGGGAGTCAGCACACCTGTTTGGCTAGATAGTCCTTCTCTGTGTTTTTCTCTTTCATCTCTATGAGGACCACAGCGGTCCGGCACCTCTGCTTCCCCCTGCACTACCGCAATTGTCTCCGTTGAGCTTCCTTTCTCCCTCTCACCCTTACAAAACCATGTTCTCTAAGGTAAATCAGATCATGTCAGCCCGCTGCTTCATGTCTCTGCGGAAGACGGAATAAAGGCCCTCTAAAGGTGTCCCCTCCTAAACCCTGAAACCTATAAATATATTACCTGACGTGGCAAAAGGGATTTGCAAATGTGTTAAAGATCATGAGATGCGCAGATTATCCTGAATTATCTGGATGGGCCCAATGTAATCACAAGGAAGTCAGGAGAGTCACTGGTAAAAAAGATATGACGACAGAAGCAGAGGATGTAGTGATGCGCTTTGAAGATGACAGAGATCCACGAGCCAAGGAACCCAGGAGGACTCCAGAAGGTGGAAAAGACAAGGAAATCGATTCTCCCCTAGAGCCTCCAGGAGGAACCAGCTCTGTGGACAACTTGACTTTAGACCAGGGACACTGATTTTTGACTTCTGACATCCAGAGCGACAAGAGAATACACCTGCATTGTTTTAAGCCACCCAGCTTGTGACAATTAGTTACAGCAGCAACAGGAAAGTAATATAGTGTCCAGGGGATTCTCCCTGAACTTAGAATAAAGTCAAACTTCCCATCAAGGTCTGCGAATGCTTACAAGATCTGGCCCCTGCTTTGCTCTCTGGCTTCACCTCCCCCACTTTGCCGAGTCTTGCCTTTCTCCAGTGACATGGGCTCCTTTCTGGTCTCTGGGAGGCCAGGTCTCACGCTCTGGAACTTGCTGTCCCTTCTGTCTGGAATGCTTTGCTCTGGCTCCTTATCACTGACCTCGAACTATCACCTTCTCAAGGAGGTCTTCCTTGAGCGTTTGGGTTAAGTGGCTGATGACCCAGCCATCCCCATCCCTGCCAGTACCTACCCACCACTCTGTTTTGTTTTCTTCTTAGCAGGTATTGCTATCTGTAATGTTATTCACTGTATTTCATATGTATCCCTCTCAGCACATCAGCTGCATGAGAAGAGGGCCCATGTTTTGTTCCCCATCTGGAATAGACATTAGTCCTAAAGAGAGATTTAATGAATGAATGAATGAAATATATTCAATCATGTTCAGGTCTAATGATTTCTCTTTGCAGTGCAGTCATGGGCTGCCTGACACAGTTTCAGTCTCTGTAGCATAATAATGAGGAAGATGGGATCTGGAGGCTTTTTCTGCTTGCTCCTCTCTTCAATCAGAGTTTCCTCCCGCTTTACATCATTTTAAAATATTTTCACCTTCTTTCCCTGTAAGTCCGCCCCTGGGCTCTGTTCACTTACAACTAGTAGAATTTCCTGACAATGATCTTGGGGTCATTGGAGCCCCCGCCTTGGGGGCTCCTCAACTAAAGTTCCATGGTTCCTTTCAGCTTTCTGTTGCTTAACTAGGGCAGAGATATGAATCTAATGCTGCTTGTGTTTCGGGGGGAAACACAAGGAAACTCCTCTGTTTTGAGACCAAGGGCCCTTCAATCTTGTGGGATTAAATAAATGCTGATTAATGTTCTATTTAGGAGAGGCTCAAATCTTTTGATGCAAGAAAAAAGTAATTTCCATTCAGATAAATGGTGTCAGTCTGGCCACCCACACCAGCTCGGAAACTCCCAGTCAGAAAAGGGATGATCACAGTGCCTCCTCCGCACCTTCACTTCGCCTCCGAGGAAGGGGTTGTTCTGGTTGATCAAAATTGAGCACATTCATTGAACACAGTGTTGAGACTCCCCTCGGTCTCCCATACCCCATCCCATATTATATCTCTTAGAGATATAATCTCCCATCTCATATAATCTCCCAGAGATATATATATATATATATATATATATATATATATCCCAGATATATATATATCCCAATATATATATATCCCAGATATAATATATATATATTTTATATATATATCCCAGATTATATATATATAATCTCCCATCTCATATAATCTCCCAGATGTATCTCCCATCCCTTTACACCTATGTGGCAGGCAGCTTCTGATATGACTCCCCGTGGTCTCTGCCTCACTTATTTATGCCCTTGTATAATCCCTTCTCCTTAAGTGTGGGCTGGACCTAGTGACGATTCATTTACAAAAGAACGGCACTGCCCACTTACTGGTATTCTCACTATATTGCCTTCTTAGCTTGTACACTTTGATGAAGCAAGCCGACATTCTGGAAAGACCCAAATGGCAAGCAACGGAGGGCAGCCTCCAGCCAAAAGCCAGCGAGGAACGGAGGTTCTCAGTCCAATAGCTCACAAGGAACTGAATCCTGCCAACCCCAATGTAAGCAAGCTTAGAAGCGGATGCTTCCCTAGTTGAACCTTCAGATAAGACCACGGCCCCTGCCAATACCTCGATTGAAGCTTATAAGGCACTGTGAAGCGGAAGACCCAGCTAAACTGTACCTGGACTCCCAACCCACAGAGATTGTGAGCTAATATGTCTTGTCTTAAGCTGCTAAATTTTGGGGTAACTTGTTAACAGCGATAGATAAGTAATATAATGCACACGATATCTAGGAATTCTCCATGCAGTCTAACCCACCTTGGGGTTAGGATCCCACACTGGGATATAAAGTCGAATCTTCAAATACGGATCAGCTTTTCATTTACTAGGCACTGTCCTCTATGCATTTATTTCCTTCTTGCACCTCGTGAGGAAGTGCAAGAAGTACTTGAAAACAGATTGGTTGAAAACAGAACCGAATGTCCTTGCATCTTTTGTTTAAACACCACGGTAATCTCAACCCTGACATCTGGTCTGATATCAGCAGTCCATATGCCAGGGAAACCAGCATTCCATGGGACAAAATCCATAGTGGAGGGAGCGTGGTTCAGTCGTTTGGGCAAGAAGTCTAAAGTGCAAATCTTTATTGTTTTGGGAAATCAGGATTCACTTTTGAAGCCACCATTGCTTGTCTAGGAAGTGATGAGCAGCAGAGTTCCATGTAGGTCAAAGCAGCTCCACATCAAAATCAGGAAAGATATAGGAGCTCAGCGATTTGGCTTTCGGGCTTTTAGAACCAGATATTGATAGGTGGTACTGGATTGGGTGTCCCAGATTTGGTTATTATTTATCTTGCTTTTCATTCCTCCCTGGCATCTCAGCTTGTATGTGCGGTGAGAAAAAGAACCATGGCAGGAGTAGCAGGTGAGGATTTCAGAACTTTGTCGTCATTGGTTTGAAGAACCTATAGCACCAGCTCTCAAGCTGACTCTTGTTATCCCACTAGCAAGCCTGAACTTTAGCACCGTATCTTTGTATGTTGAGATTGAAGAGACAAGTAGGGTGACTGACTTCTGGTGATCTATGAGGCCTGACCATGGGGCAGCCCAGGATGTTCCTGGAAGTTTCTTTTCTGTCTGTCTTATTTCTTTGATGTCCCCTAAGTTCACGAATGGTGCCCTTGTTGGACTCCATGGTAGATATAAAGTTGGTCACACATTTTTCCGTCCCTCTGTCCATTTGCCTTTGCAATGTGTTTTTACAGTGCCTCCCATCCAAAAGTAGAGTCCATTTCTCCACCCCTTGAATTTCTCTTATGGGAATGCAGCAACCATGACATAAGCTGAGGTTTGAAAAGTGCTCGTGCACTGGGGTTTGCTTCTCATTGCTGCTTTTTGTAGTCCTCAAAACCACCACACGAGGAAGCCTACGTTCTAGCCTGCTGGAATGCAATAGAGCACATGGAGTAAAGCCACACCATCCCAGCTGAGCCTTCCCTAGACCAGTCAGTCTTGCAAACTCTGTACATGGAATGAGGCCAGCCTAGACCATGCAGTCACCAGCTGCCCTTCCAGGTGACGGAAAGTACACAGGCAAGTCCATCAGAGAAGCTGGGATGGCCAAAGCAGAAAAACCATTGTGAGTTAAATAAATGGTTGTTTTTAAAAGACACTAAGTTTTGAAGTGTCTTGTTACTCAGTATTAAATAACTGATGTAGACTTATGCGTATGTTTCTACCAACACATCTCCTTGGTGGATTTTGAGTCCCTGAAGGCAAAGGACTCTAATTCCTCTGAACGTCAAATTCAGGCTCTTGCTTTTGGTGGTGAACTTGGCAATGAAACGATGGGGACTCTGTGGATCAAATACAATGACAAGTGAGTCATTCCTTTAATTGCTTCTCAGTATTGACCTGTCTCTCAGCCTTAAGGAATCCTTGGGGTAACCCCAAATTCCCATCTTCAGAGAACCCACCATTGTGGTTTGCTTCCTCAACATACGTTCCCCTTGTTCCGAGAACAGCTTCCGATTTTTATTCAGAGCGTGGTCCCTCACCCAGTCTCAGTTAATGTAGTTTGGGTGGCACTCTACCCCTAGCTCCAGAGGTGCAGCTCCTGATGTGTGTAGTAAGCAGTCTCCAAGATGACACCTAGAGGCCCCCACTTCCTGGAACTCTCACCTTGTATAATTCCCTCCCTTTGAGTATGGGCTGGATTTACTGACTTCCTTCTAAAGAACAGAAAACAGTAATATGATGGGATGTCACTTCTGAGACTGGGTTACTACTGAGATTATATGGCTTCCAGATTAGACACTCTCACTTGATCCATCTTCCCCCAGGGAAGCCGTGTCCAAAGACAGTTTTATGGAGATACCTATCTTGCTAGGAACTGAGGCTGCCAACACCATGTGATTAAACTTGAAGTGAATCCCATCTCCCCCGGTCGAGCCTTCATGTGTGACCGCAACCCTGGCCAACAGCCTGATTGCAGCCTTATGAGAGGCATTAAACCAATGAAGCCACACCACCCAGATTCCTGCCCAGACACTGAGAGGTAATAAATATTTGCTGTTTCCAAGTTTTAGAATAATTTGTTACATAGCAGTAGATAACTAATACAACTTAGGTCTGGCCAATCAAAGTGCCTCACCCACCATTCCTCTCCACCCCAGATACAGTGCTTGGTTCAGGGATGTACATGGGACCAGGTTGAGCCAGTCAGAGGAAACTACAGGGCTCTTACAGGAGCTCCCACTCTGTCTCACTGGACATGATCCCAGGAAGATAAGTGTCTGGGACTTCTGCAGTCTTCTTGTGCCTATAAGTATAAAGTCCTGGATTGCCTTGTTGGTCTCTATATGCCCAGCACCCAGAACTATGCCTGGCTCAGAGCCGGTGCTCAATATTTACGAAATGAAACTGGTTTATATCCAGCAGAGGGAGAAAATATGTGGAGTTGGTATGAAAAAGGGAGGAATCAGAAGTAACAATAGCAACCTTTTTTCTAATATCATCTTAAATGGAACATGCCATCACACATCTAAAGAAATCCACATGTTTTTGTTTTCTAAATGTGATGCATTGAATACACAGTCTTCTTTTAAGTTGGCTTTACCCAATTTTAACCGGCAGAGTTTCTACAATTCTGCAGAGTACACTAAGACCAGTGACTTCACTGTATCTGCCCAATGCCCATTTCCTGGGGGTCTTCCAAGGAGGGAGGAGATGAATAAATTCTGTGGAGTCATGATGTACTTGGTGTGACAGAATTGCTCTTTTCTGCTACCCTATGGCATTAGCAGCTACAAAGCCATGTGTTACCGATTGGACTACTACATCTTTCAAAAAGAAAAGAGAAGCATAATTTCATTCAGAGAAGGTGTCAGGCTCATACCCAGTGATTCAGTAACGTGACACTCTGATCTCAGAGAGAATGGGGCTCCTTATCATGCCAACAGCTTTTAGCAGTGATCTCCCTTATTTTCCCTTCCTCTTCTGACCTCCTTGGACAAGCATGGCTGTTGAGAAAAGGGCAAACCCCTGTTTGTTTTGTTTTGTCTGTTGCAGATACTAAGTTAGGAGAAAATAGTAAAAGGTAAGTAGTTTTACAAATATGAGTGACATGCTCACGGAAGGGTTCTTTCTGTCCTGACTCCAGTCTCCTTGCTGACTTTTGCCATGGCAGCAATGAAATTATGTCCTGTACTTTGTGCTTGAGGATTTAATGCACACAAACCACTCAAATGGATGACTGAGCAGATACCCTGATTACGGGCACAGGAAAATATGAAGGTCACTAAGCCTGTGACTTGCAAATGGCAGAGGTCTCAATCTCAAATGGCTAGAGAATCCAGAGAAGTGGATGAGAGCATAGTACAATAGGGGGTGGTGGAGACTGTGGTATAATAGGAGGATGCACTGCTTTTAAAGGAGATAGCCATTTTTCAGTTCTGTTGAATTATTTCCACATGGAAATGTAGGCCCAATGCTACCAGTCTTCTGATATTTTTAAAAGTGAATCTGAAAGTCTAGAAATTTACATAAAACTTCCATTTTTTAATGTTGACAGTGATTTCAATTAAATGAAATTCTGTGCAAGTGAAACGAAATTCATCTACGCATCAGCCCATGGCTCTCCAGTTTGTAACCTCTGCGCCAGACTCTATTTAAAAGCAGACATGTAGGGCTTCCCTGGTGGCACAGTGGTTGAGAGTCCGCCTGCCGATGCAGGGGACACGGGTTCGTGCCCCGGTCCGGGAAGATCCCACATGCCACGGAGCGGCTGGGCCCGTGAGCCGTGGTCGCTGAGCCTGAGCGTCCGGAGCCTGTGCTCCGCAGCGGTAGAGGCCTCAACGGTGAGAGGCCCGCGTACCGGAAAAAAAAAAAAAAAAGCAGACATGTAAACAAGAGTTTGCATATATTAACTCAGTTTAATCATATCAATTCTTAAACAAAAAATTTCCTCCAAGAGACAATAGTTCACAGTAACTGCAAAGCTTACTCACAATTTAAAAATACCAGTCATGCTTAGCATTCAAGGGGGATATCATAGAATAACTGTAAAAACTTTTACCATGAACATTAGCTTCTGACTTTAAAAATTACAAATGCTGAAGCATTTTGGTATCAGACATAGTAGTTCTGATATTGTCTGTTCATTTGATGAGTTTCTGGCAGTTTGGAAAATTGTACCTCTACAACTGGATAAAGCGCTTACTCTAAACTAAACATTTTCAGATGTAGAAAACAAACTAGCAAGCTACACATACAAAGAAAAGCCCTCTAGGACAAGCTCTCCACGTGTGGAATGCCAGCATATGCACCATGAATCCTGGAAGACTAGAATAGATACATACACTTGCCCTGAAGTCTTATACTCCAGGCTTACAATGGAGTTTGCATTCACCTACACATTAATGACAAACTCTGGGTTAGTATAGGAGAAGCCAGCAAATTCATTTTGGTCCAAGTTCATGATGAAGAGTTTATCAGTAGGCGTGAGTTCCACAGGCTGTCTGGTGAACTCTTTGTCGAAATTGGAGGCGTCTCGCTTGTCTCTCTGCCAAATGGAAAGCAAACACATTAACACAGCATAAGAAGAAGGAAACGTGACCAAGACGTGCCAGTTATTGGGAAGCTGATGACGTCTCATGGGCAGAGTCAGGAGGAGCCCTGTGCTGACAGGGTTTAGCAGCGGCATTGCAATACTATCCCCTAGCTTTCACATTGTATGTTGGCTTCAGGAGAGAAAACTTGGTGGAAATTTTCTAAGAAAGGAAATGAGACCTTGACTTTCTTTAAGGATTGCCAGAAAGTGAGGTGTGTGTGTGTGTGTGTGTGTGTGTGTGTGTGTGTGTGTGTGTGTGTGTGTGTGTTGTTTTCCTTGGCTTTGAGATAAATTGAGTTGGAAACTTCCTCTGACCAGGTATGATGTCACAGAATTAGTCATGCAGTAGAGTCCAGGAGGACATGATCCAAGAGCGCCCCCTGTGGCTAGGAGGTTTCTTTGTTTAAAGAGGAGCGGAGCCACATGACCACTCAGCTCCCCAGAAGGCAGAGTGGCAAAATGGGGACATCAGATCACTGCTCAATGAAAGGAACAGATCACTATCTACCCCACATTCCCTGGTGCGATCTAGGCTTTGAAGGGATGCTCTGAAATCCACCCACAGACTAGAATTTGGGTCTTCAACAGCCAGAGTTTCTTCCAAGGATGTTTACAGCAATGTATCTAGTCAACAAACTCCTCGTCTGGAAGGGCAGCTTTAAGACATTCTATTCTCCTAGTTAGTCTGGCATTTTCTTTTTTTGCGGGGGGGTGGGCATCAATCCCAGTTTACTAACTGCAGTTTGGGGCAAGTTTCACCAGGGAATGTCAGAGCGTGGGTTCGTAAGAAGATCTCACATCTGGGTGATGCTCTCACCTCTTCAGGGTCCCTATCAGCCTATGATCTTCCCATCCTTACCACCCATCTAGGGGCAGGTAGAAGTCCTCGCCCCTGGTGCTTTGACATATGAGAAAACTGAGGCACAGGAAAGTAAAGTGACTTGCCCAAGATTGCACAGTGGGGTAGTGATTTTTACCCAACCACATCGCACCTAATTCTGCTTCATCTCAGCCTCTCTGACTGGGGGGAAAGCTTGATGGCTGGTTTATTGCAGGACAACCAAGGATAACGTATGGGTTTCACAGGTACCGGGCAGGTTACCTGGCTGAAGCCAGAGTGGTGTCAGATTGTAAAGAGGGAAGGGTCGGTGAGGATTGACTGATTTGCTAGAATTTGGTCAATGGCCATCCATGCTTTAGGTTTAACCCCTAAAGGGTACTGACTGACAAGGATTTCTCATTACTGGATTCATTTCCCTTTGCAAAATACGTCTCGCAAGAATGCCTTCTTTTTGGTTGCTCCCCTGAGACAGGTAAAATGTCCCTAAGAAGTGCTCCAATTACTCTTCTGGTGTATATGTAGGGGTGAGGGGTGAGGGGGACATGAAGAATGCACTTCAGTAAGTGTGGCCAGAGGGGAGTGGGCTGAAGATGCCGGTGGAGCTGTTTTCTGGACAGTGGACCGTCTCTTACCATGCCCCACCTATTCTGCTTTGTCTGGTCCTGCCTGCTGTCAGCCTGTCTTGTGTTGTCCCAGGCACTGAATGTGTTATTTGCTGTGTTCAGAGAAAAGCTTGAATTCCACACCATCTTTTCCTTTAATATTGCCTGTGCATCCCTCTCTGGACCCCACAAGTCATACTTTAGCATCTTTTTAATTGTCTTCGTTGCACTTGCTGCTGTCAGGAACTGTCGTTATTATTTATTGCCTCTTTCCAGGAGGGCAAGGTCCTTGTCTGTATATTTCCAGTGCCAAGACTTGGCACATGGCAGGCCTTCCACAATTATTTGTTGAATGAATGAGTCAATGAATGAAGACTTTATGAAAGATGAGCCTCTTTGCTTTCTCCAACTTACAGTTGCCCCCGGGGCTAGAGATCATACTCTATAGCAAAACAATGGAATTTGTTCCCATTGATCCTACGGGTCTCTCACATGGGCCCCTGTCCATTGTGAGCCCCAATATGGACAGAACTGTGTTAAGTTCCTTCGAGATCTGAGAGCTCCAGGGCTGGGTGTGGGCCCTGGGTATATCTAGGGCTAGAAGCAGGCAGCTGTCTCCTTTCAGGTCCCCCCGCCGTGGCCTTCCCTGCCTGTGGGCATCCAGAAGAGGTTCCCTTCCCACCAGCCCCAGTATTGAAGGCCCTTCCCCATGTGTTGTTCTGGTGATGACTCATGCTTCCATCGTTCACAGGGTGTAAACAGGACTGGCCATTATGGGCAGATCCTCATAGAAAATATCCCTGAATTCTACCCTAGCAATTGGGAAAGAATGGGCCTCTCTGTTGGGACAATTCCTTTCTGGGTTGATAGTATCTGAAGCCACATGAGAATAGTTTCACTCCTTCAAGGAGGGTTACTGATTCCACTGGCTTCCTATTAATTCCCCAAGAAGGTCACTGTGACCATGGCCCTGTGCTTTCTTAGAAGAGAAGCAGGTTAGTGAGAAGTCCAAGAAATGAAAAGAGGGATTCTAAGATCCTGGTAGACAACTAGCCATGGCTGACCTGGACTGTGTTTTGGTTCCTTTGGATTATCTTTTTAGTCTCTTTTTAAAAACTTCTCCTCTGATTTAAGTTCTTTTGGAAAATATCAGCCTGTTTCATCTAGAAGAACCAGGTGGTGTTAAGCCAGGGGCAGTGTCTCCCTGAGGGCCAGAAAAGGTAATGCCTGCAGGGATCTGAGTGATGAACCCCAAAGGTGAGATTCAGGACTCGGAACCGAGCTCTGAAACCAGTTCCCTCTCTCCATACAGGCGTCTCTGCTCCAATCTTGGTGATTCTGTGAGCTGTTCAAGTATGGAGACTGTGCCTTTGGTCTTCTGGAGGGAAACTCACCCCAGTTACCCTCCTGCCTCTCTTTCCCCACCATTGCACTATATGATTGTCCCACAAATCTGGGTCAAGAGAGCACTGCTGCATCTCCTCCTGTAGCCTCAAATGTGATCCCCAGAGAGAAAGCAGAGCCCCACAGACTTTTGATGACTTCTTCTTTCTTAAAAGAAGCCTTCCCTGATTAACCTGGAGACTAGTTATCTCTAGATTACATCATGCTTTTAATTACTTGTTTAATGACTGCCTTCTTGGACT
The DNA here is from genome assembly GCF_003676395.1 of Aethalodelphis obliquidens. NCBI lineage: Eukaryota > Metazoa > Chordata > Mammalia > Artiodactyla > Delphinidae > Aethalodelphis > Aethalodelphis obliquidens. Next base: position 19,716,121 of record NW_020837974.1, read on the forward strand.
GCATCTTCATGGTTCCCCACCACGCTCCTGGCACCCACAATAGAGCTTGGCACAGAGTCGGTGCTCAATAAATGCAGGTTGGGTGAATGAATGGAGGGTGGAATACATGGACGGTCGCAAAAATAAATTCAAAATCTTCCTTCTTGGATACCTTTGCAAAGTATTCCCTTGGGATTACACATGTCGAAAGCTCTGTTTCTCAGTCTCCTCTGCACTTGAAATGTTGATAGAAAAGGCAACTGCAGGAATTCTGACTAATGATCCCTCTCTTTCACAGAAGGCTTCCCTGACCAACCCTCAGCTCGGTGTGTTAGGGGAACAGAGACTTTGGCTCGAGTACCTATTTCTGCAAACTATTAAACTTTTGTAAAATAATGGCAGCAATTTGGAAAATGTAGAGTGCAGTGTGTGTGTGTGTGTGTGTGTGTGTGTGTGTGTGTGTGTGTATACATACACACACACACAGGGTATATTCTATTTATCTCTATCTAGCTATCTAGTTCTATCGATCCATCCATCCATCCTACATTGTTCTCTAAAGTTGTCTGTAATCTTTTATTGATGGGCCAATGTTTCTCCATCATTTTTAATCTTCCTGAGAGCATATCCAAGGAAAGGACTGGTGACCCAACAGCCAGGTGAAGGACCTCAAATAACTTGTCTGTTGGAGGGCACAGCTCAGAGATGGTAGTCACAGAGCAGAAAGAGGCCCACACCGAGAATCAGGAAACTGGGTTTGCATCCCAGCTGGCTGACATTGGGCAAGTCACTTCCTCCCTCCAGATGCTGGTTTCCCAACAATAAAATGAGGTTGTGCCCCGATTTCCCTCCTTCTCTGGCCACCTGAGCTTGTCAGCCAGGACTTCACGTATGCTTCCCCTGACGTCCAGATTGCTACCACCACGGCGGTAGCAGGGCTGGTCCCAAAGCCCACAGCAGGGAGATGAGAGCGGGCAGAAAGCAGTGAGCCGCAGGGGGCTTTGCTGAAGTGGAGATCAAATCATGGTTTTTTTAAAGATGAGAAGTCTCACTTCAAGGACATTTGTCAAGTTTTTCAAGTTCCCTTGATGGTCTCTTAGAAGCCCTGGCACTTCCAGAAATCACTGGACTTGTGACAAGAGTTGTCTTTGGGGCTGCTTGAGGATAGCAGGGGACAGGAGGCAGGGATGGGGGACCACCTGCTGTCCTCATCTGCTCAGATGGAAATGGGATTTTTTCCACCCAAGGGGTTTCCTTGGGCTTCTGGGGGCTCATAAACCTACTTGCTAGAAAGGTTGAGTGTGAGCTGGGAGGAGTAGCAATTTTGACAAGAAAATCAAGAGCCCCAGCCCGGCTCCTAGCTGGACCCTAAACTTGCCTCTGGTGGGAATGTGGGCCTTGAGCTCCGATATTGCTGGAGGCCCCCCTCGCCAGCTCACCTCACCCCATCACAGGCCCCCAGGAGTCCCTGAATGGTCCACAGTCCCAGCCTCTCTGACCGGCTAAACACTGGGGCCAAGGTTAAGTTCTGGGTTTAGTTTTTTTCTGTCGTGAAGCCTCAGGAGGCCCCATTTTGTAGTTTGGGTCCATGTTTTTCAAAGAGAGCCATTTTCCTTGAAATAGTATTTCTTCTTTCTTGGTTTTTTTTTTTTTTTTTATTGTATCTCGATGCTAGAAGAAAAATGGCACATAACAGACATCCAAGTACGAACATTTCCACAAACATCTTGCAAAACAACATCAAAGTGAAGAATACAACTGTCTATGCTTTCACGAAATGGTCTTTCTCAGAGCACTTAATTAGCTTTCCGAAGCCAGCAACAAACCTAGACAAACCCCATCCACGCAGGCACGGGTCTGCCAGGCTCCAGAGCCGTCTTCTTGGTGAATCAAAGCAGGTCATTGTGGTTAATAACATTTGGACACGTATTTCAAAGCATGTGTAACAAGAGTAATTTTTTTTTTTTTTTTTTTTTGCATTTGGACAACAACGGAAATAAAACCCCAAAGCAAATAAACTTTGAAATGTAATGTAAAACCATGGCCCTTCAGGACCTTGCTAAAGTGACCATGTCTTTTCAGGGAGTGGGTCCAAATGTCCTTTTCAAGTAGTTTGGGGATGAAGGTGATTGGGGACACAGGGAATCAGAGCTTACAGCGTTGAGGCAGCACCCAAGTTGGTTGCCTTATGACTCCTTGAGGTGCCCTTAGATTGAAACTGTTTCAAGGCACACTCTTAGAATTTTAAAAGGGCTTAGATAATCTTCTGAACTTCGCGTTTAAAAAAATAACAAATAAAATTTTATTTTCAGCATGTTCTTTTCAAAGCTCCCAGTGCCTCCAAACCAGGCAGAATGGAGGAAACTCCCTCTAAGTCAAAGCAACCACCTACATGGATACAAGCCAAGCTCCAAGTCCAGAAGTGGAAGAATACTGCTAGCATCCGATTATCCACTCGTTCGGCAGGAAAAATCTAGATTGGATGGTTGGGATTGGAAAATGTGTGAAAATGGCAGCGCAGGAAAAAAGGAAAGAAAGCAGGCATGTTCTGTCCCCACTGGATCTACTTCGCTGACGTGCTGGGGAAAATAAGTGCTAAAAGAACTTTGATAATGTGCTAATTATGCAGCCACATTTTCAACATGCCATCTGCATAATCCCATCTCACAGAGATGCTCCAAACTACCTGAGGACATTTGGGTCCTGAAACATGGTCACTCTAGTTTCATCAGCAAATAAAACATGGATGCAACTTTGCAATTAAAAAAAAAAGAATGTCACCACAATAGCCGTTGAGCTTGAATGAAATGAAGGACGGAAATCTACACATCTACTTAGCTCTTGACTTCAGGTTTTAAAAATTCAGAGTTAACAAAGGAAAATCCTTCGAATTCTGATTGGTCAATATTCCTGATGACTTCCTGGTCAGGAGGTGTTAGGACTGGTGGATGGCGGGTGAAAAATCGGTCGAAGTTTTCAGCATTTCGCCCACACTATGAGAGGGGAAGAGAAGAATTTGTGGTGGGTGGAAAAAAAAAAAACAACCAAAACAAAACAGAACGAAATAAAACTGGGTGAGGTTTTCTCCAAACCCTTCCCTTTCACTACCTCAGAGAGGTTGTTTTGATGATCAGAAATGAGAGCAACATAAAATGCAAAATTTTCACGACCGTTAATTGGCACATGACGCTGGGCTCCCAACCTTCAGTTCCTGTAGCTCGTGAGCTGCCTCTGGTATCCTTCTGGGCAGTCAGGAGCTGGATGGCAAAGGCATGGGATGGTGGGGCTGGTGGCATGTGGCATGTTCTCCCAACTCCACCCCAAGGAGTCAGCCAAGCTCATTTTGAAGGAGATGTGATTAAGGTGACTGAGATATTTCTTGGGCACAAGATGCAAAGTAATGACACATTTATACATCACCTTGGAGATCCCAATACTAAGCAGCAGGTCCCTCAAAGCACTGTCCTCTGGCTCTCAGTCATCTCTGGAGATGTTTTCTAGCTCCACAGATACAGGAGTTTGTTACAAACTCCAGTCAATGGAGAAAGAGATCAAGACCTGGATTTGGTGCCTGCAATGGCTGGGCAACCACCAGGCGTGATAAGTCACCGACCCTTAATTACAAGGTGCCAGGAGGTAAACTCAGCCATTTTCCCTCCAGGTGGGAACAAAGGGTGTGGGATGAAACCCAACCCAGTGCTTTGGTGAGACAATCCGGCTCTAGAGGGAAAACCATCGTCATTTCTCACTCATCCTGCTGTCCTTCTCTGTGAAAGGTCCTGGTCTGAGGCAGAGTGATAACATATATGTGTGTATGTACATGCGTACACTCATGCATGAGTGCACAGACGTGCACACGCCAGTTCTCATCTAACGAGAAGCGATGAGTCAGTAAATCTGGCCTTCTTTGTTCTTCACCAGCAAACCCGTTTACATGAAATCTCTAAGTGTTTCAGCAACCACAGGAGGCAACCACAGCCCAATGGCATAGTAGCAGCAGTAGTAATAATAATAATTATGACAGTTAATATTTATTATGCATTTGCTATGTTCCGGGCACCCTGGAATGCTCTTTCCTTGTAGTATCTTATTTCATCCTCCCAGTGATCCTATGAAGTGGGTATTACTGTCATCCCTATTGTACAGATAAGGAGACTGAGGCCAAGGAGGTGATGTAATTTGTTCAGGGTCCCGCTGCTAATGAACAGGAGAGCTGCCACGTGAGCCACTTCTGTCTGATGTCAGAGCCAATCTCCTGGTGCCATGTTGCAAGAATGGTCGTTAGCTGGTGACTGACCGCATGGAGTGGGGTAGGGGTGGGGGGCAGGGGGGAGAAGCCAAGGATGGGGATCATGAGGTCTCTGGTTTGAATGACAGAGAATATGCTTATATCAATCACCAGGACAAAGAATGCGGGAGAATTCAGAAAGATGACTATTTCCGTTTTGGACATGATGACTTTGAGGGGCCACTGAGATTCTCGGAGATGATCTGGGGGAGTCAGAAGTATGGGTTCTGGAGCTCAGGACAGAGGTCTTGAAAAAGTTTTTTTAAAGGACAGACTATGGAGGGTAGAAAAAAAGATAATAACAATAGTAATTAAAACCACTGAGCACTTTCTAGACAACTGACATTTGCTAAGTGTGTGGCATACATTAGCTTTTTAATTCACATAACCACCCTGTGAGGTAGGTATCTGATTGTCATTTGCCAAAGGGAATATTGCCCCTAACACTTAAAGCGGTAAGAAGAGAATCAGGAGAGAGCTGCAGCAGACAAGCTGAGGATGGAGAGGAATCCAAGGAGAGGGCACTGTTACAGCTGAAATATCTCCAAGAGGTCAAGCAAGAAAGTTACTGAAAATGGGCCATGGCATTTGGTAATTGGGAGGAGACTGATGAGAAAATGCAGGGCTGCCGCCGAACTTCAGTCCTTGGAAGAGGGAAGATAAGCTGCAAAGCCAAGCAGTACAAGCTCCTCTTTCAAGCTTACGATCAAGGGAAGCAGAGGTATTGGATATGTGCTCAGGAGACCGAGTTCTCAGAGAGCCTCAGCTCCTGCCCCCTTCCTATTGGGAGAGAAGGAAGCCCACGCATCTGCAGACATGGGTTCGAATTCTGCCATCACTGACCGCTAGTTGTGCAACTCCAGCCAAGTCCCTTCAAGTCTCAGTTTCCTCTTTTGTGCCCTGGGGACAATTCTGACTTATATTTAAGCAGCATCATTGGGGCTGTGTCCAAAATAGACCGACGGGTGGACGAGGGGAAAAGGTGGAAAAAGTGAGACCAGTCAGGAGGCTGTCGCATAATCCAGGCAAGAGATGATGGTGGCCTGGAGGAAGATGACTGGGGGAGATGGGAAGATGCATTTGTTTGTGGGGGGTCTACTTTGAATTTAGAGTTGACATGATTTGCTGATGGATCGGACATGGGGTATGAGAGGGCTTGTGGTCTGAGTTACTTGGTGAGTGGGGGACACGAGGGGTAAAGCATGTTTGTTGGAAGACATGGAGCACTTGGTTTCATTCATGATAAATTGGAGAGTCCAGTGGAGGAGTCAAGGGTCAAGGAGGGAGTCCCCTTGCTGCGGTGTGGGGACTGAAAAGGAAGCAGCGCTAGACGGATGGCAGAGGCGGCGGGGAGGGTAGAAGATGGTGGCGATCATCCAGAGGAGAGAGATGGTGGATGGGGCTGTGGAAAAGAGGGTGGAGCAGAAGGGATGGAGCTGGAAAAAACAAAGAGGTATTTGTGGCAGGGATGGAGGAGTGGGAAGGCGTGTTACGAGGCAGCCCGGCGGGTGTTTCTGGGTGTTGGGACCTCAGCCAGCCAGTGCAGGAAGCCTGTTAGCTGAGACACAGAGAGTCTTCAGGGGCCATTTTTCTTTAAAAACCATCCATTTCCTATCCACAACAGAAGGCTGTTGCTCTGCTGGGGCCTCCCCAGAGGCTGTGATGAGAGACAGAGAAACAGCTTCTGGAAGCTCCGCAGCCTCCTCTCCCATCACTCCCCCCACTGCCTGGAGAACAATGAAATCTTTAAGTGAGATAGCAGAGAGGAGATGCAGGAACAGGGGTTAACCAAGGGGGCACAATACAGCGGGAGCGTGATTTCCTTGCTAATAAGCAGCTTACGAGGCTGGCAGATCACAGCCTCCCTAAGTGTTTCCGTGTTTTTCAAATGGAGCTGTCACTGCCCATTAGCTTCAGGAGCGCTCCCTAAATGGAGACGTCAGCCCTTGGGAGGCACGGCCCTGATCAGCTCTGCGCCCGCTGTGTCCTTGGAGGAGGGGCAGCTCAGCGGCTGGGATCTAATTGCAAACGCAGCGTGGACCACACCTGCTTCTCTGGCTGTCTTGGGTGGATGCTTCACCCTCACTCAGTGGCGAGAAGAAAATCCAACCCCCTTGTCATCACTGGGGCTCCTGGAACAGGAATGGGGGCCAAAGCCAACTAGGTTATTTAAAATCACAGGGAACCTCTTCCCGGGTTGGAGAGGGGAGTGAGGATTCTGACTTGTTTCCTTGTGCCCCCGAATTTAAGAGACAAGACCGTTTGAAAAGCTTATCTGTGAGCCGTTACATATGAGCTCTTCTTTCCTTTTTCTTCTCTTCTTTCTAATTTCTCTTTCATTGTGCTAATAACACCTCCAAGTCTAGCTGTCTAATGTGGAGTTGGCTCGGTCACAGCAACCACAGGGAGCTTTCAGAGACGCCAACCTGGATATGTCACTTCCCTGCTCTAGTCTGCGATGGCGTCCCACTGCCCGAAGCCACACTCCTCAGCATGGCTTACAGGCTGTTTAGGACTCGGCCCTGGTCACCTGGTCAACAGCCTCTTCGCTGCCCACGGTCCCGCAGCCCAGCTCCTTCCACCACAACACACCCACCAGCTGTCCTGACATCCTCCCAGCTCCTAGAACCCTCATGCACTCTCACCTCCGAGCCTTAGCACAGGCTGTCTCTTCTGCCGGGAACACTTGCCTCCCACCCTGTTCCCCATCATTGTCTACGCGTCCTTCTCTGCCTCCAGACACTTCCTCCAGGAGCTTTTCCTGGACTCCTGCTCTATCTATAGCCCTGGGTTTATCCCATCAAGATATAGGATGTTCATCAAAGAATTGTTAGAGGGAAAAAAAAATTTTTAAATCAACTCTCGGCCAACAGGGAAAAGAGTTAAATAAATAATGATCCATCTATTTTATGTATTGCCATGCAAAATGCTTTTAAAAATTAAAATAAGATGTAGAAGAATATTAAATAACAGTTACATATAATTAATGACAGTGTGTACGATATGTTCCCATTCTATAAGTTACAGACGTGAATGTGTACGTACTACCTGCAGGCATATTATACACGTGCTTCTACAGATTGGCAGAGTTACAGATTGTTTGATTTTTCTATCTTTTATGCTTATTGTGTTTTTGAAAATTTAAATAATAGTCAAGTAGTATTATTTTTGTGTATAATAAGGACAAAAACTACAAAAGCTATTTTAAATGAGGGAGCTATTACAGTGGAGGAAAGGGGGAAAATGGAAATAAAGGGAACGGGAAGATGTAGCCAAATTGCCGAAATCTGCCTGGCGCTGTTTCATGTACTTCATCTTAGTTAAAAACTCTAAGATCTCCCAAATGGCTGCCCTAGTGTGGATTTGGGGATGATGACAAAGGCTAATATTTAGGTTATCTAAATGGGCATCTTCTGTCCATCGGTGTGCTGGGCACCAAAAATATGATGACACATAAGACAGACCCTGTCCTTGCCATCGTTGAGCTTATGGTCTAGCAGAGGAGACAGGTGCACACACAGGCCATGGCATGGTGCCACGTGACAAGTGCTGCCATTGAGTACAGAGGTGAGGAACGCGAGAAGGGCCAGGGAGACTTTCCGAGGAGATGACATCTAAGTTGAGTGGGACCAGAAAGAAAGACACTGCTTCTTTGGAGGAGGGAAAGGAAGAGCCCAGGGAAGAAATGGAGGTGAAAAGAGGTCAGGGACAGAGCAAGATGCTGGAGAAGAGGTAAAGGTCCACCCCATACTTCTCACTGCTTAATCAAGTTTGATAACATGAGGCCAATGGCACAGGGGAGATTCCTGCCCAGCCTCCATCAAGACACCAGAGACTAGGTCACAACGAACCGAGACTAGGTCACAATGAAAAGATACCCAAGCGATATGGTCTGACTAAAGGACAAGGGAGTCTCTCTCTCTCTCTCTCTGTCTGTCTGTCTCTCTCTCTCTGTTTTTAATGTGCAAATTCAGTGAAATTCGGGATCCTTTTTATGCCTATGGTTCTATGCAGCAGGAGAACGCAGGAGGGACCCACCCAGGCAGAAGCAGCCAGCCATGTCAGGCACATGCATTTGATCATTTTTAAAAGTTGTCCGTGGACCAAGGTGTTTTTCTGGAGCAGAGTCAGACAATATTCTGCATGGTCTGGGCTTTGGCAAAGAAGGAAAGATTAAAGCCTCCTTTCCTAATAATGAAGGTCCCTTACAATCAGGAATATTTGATCTCTGTGTCTATCAAGGAGGAAGCTGGCAAGAGAGGGGTTCTTTTGCGCTTGATAGCAAGTTTCATTTTTAAAAAGATCTTCATTTAAAAACAACACGCAATGTTTTCTTTTCTTCCAGATCTCAGGTTAAATGCTACCTCCTCGGAGAAGGTGAGGTGAGCCTCTGGATCGCCTCCAAGTAAAGCAGATTCACCCTTTCTCCTCCTGTTACTCTCTCAGAGCAATCTGTTCATTTCTTCCACAGGAAATAAAATACGTGAATATCCCAATCTACGATTACATGTTTATTTCTTTGCGTATCTGTATTGTCTATATTCCCATCTAGACTGTAAGCTCTATGAGAGCTGAAGCCACATCGGATTTGCCCACCCCTGAATTTCCAGGTCCCAGTACAGAGAAGGCACTCAGTGTTGTCAAAGGGATGAATAGTAGCATATATTAAGTGCTTATTATTAGCCAAATACTGTATAAGTGCTTTACAAGCATGATCTCATTTAATCCAACAGTTCTATGAAGTCTGCTCTACAATGAGGAATAGATTTAGAGCTTAAGTAACTGACTAGGATTTGATCCAAGATCTGACAACTGATCCGTTTATGCAGAAACAAATAACTTGTTCCCAAGCACCAAGAAAAAGAAACAACAAAACCCTCTGTAATTCCACCACCCCAGTACCTTTATTACGTTAACATTTTGGTCTGTGTCCTGGATGGCTGGAAGGATTGACGGAGGGATGCTTTTTACTCTAAAACCTGTAGACTCATCACTTTGTTCTTTAGCCTGCTTTTTAAAAAACCACATGAAATATACTCTAAACTTTTCCCCATGTCAACAAAGTATCATATTGTTCGTATCTGTTCTTCACCTTCATCCTAAACCGTGTTGCTGGCTTCGAATAAGCTGCCCTCAAATAGTAATGAACGCTTTAACTTGCTTGTGTTTTTATAGCTTTGATTCTCACAAGTTGGTAAGATAGGCAGGAAAAGGATTATCTCCACTTAGCAGAAAATGTGAAAAGTTAACCATTTGGTCAGGGTCCTACAAGGTAAAGGAGGAGAACCACGACTCAGAGCCCGCTTTGCTTGATTCCAAAGGCCACGGGGCAACAGCAACATCTCACTGCCTTACAGACTGTATCCGATCATGTGGTATGGACTTGAAAGCTGACTTGGGCGGCTTCCCTGGTGGCGCAGTGGTTGAGAGTCCGCCTGCCGATGCAGGGGACGAGGGTTCGTGCCCCGGTCCGGGAGGATCCCACATGCCGCAGAGCGGCTGGGCCCGTGAGCCGTGGCCGCTGAGCCTGCGTGCGCCAACCGGAGAGGCCACAGTAGTGAGAGGTCCGCGTACCACAAAAAAAAAAAAAAAGCTGACCTGGTACCAATCTCAGCACCACCCATCCCCAGCCAGATAAATGGTAAGCAGTTTAGCTAAATTCCCTAAGCCAGGTTTCCTGTTATGTCAAATGGATCTGTCTCGCAGGATGCGGTGAGGTTGATTTGACAAAATGCACATAAAATCTCTGACACGGTAGCTGTAGCCGCTGTTGAGTGCTGACTTACCCAGTCCTGTCCAATGAGCCAATCTGATGGGCGTGGCTGTACCCTGGCAACCGAGGGATCCTACAGGCCCTGCCACACCCAACCTATCCTAGCGAGGTAGAAGGTAGATGGGCCCCTGGGCTGGACAGCCGGAGTTTGTCCAGCAGAGTAAACCGGAGCTTTGTTTTCCCATGACATTCCCAGGACAAAGCTGGTGGCAGGGGCTGAGCTCTGCCAGAGTAAGGAGATAAGACAACCACATCTATCAGCTCCCCAGCTGCCCAACGGCACATACACAGGAAGGCTTCTCGGGGGTCAATAAGGAGAGGACGCCACCCCGTAACAGGTGCTGTCAAACCTCCCACAGGCCTCTGCGCTGGAATCCATCTTGGCAAAAAACATGTGCACACGTATTGGGGAGGGCCCTAGGACAGGTCAGGTGTGGAAAACAAGTGAGATAATTGGCCAAAGGTAAGCAAAGACCCGGAAGAACTGCCCTATGTAAATGATTTAACCACCTCTTCACTGCACTTCTCCTCATTAGGGAGGACGCCCATGCCCTTTCTCTCAGGGTGTGTATCTCTGCCTCGCTTCTGTCTTAAATAAACAAGCTGTTTTTTGCGTGCTCTCCCACATGTTATGCTGTGTCTCTGATAATAAACTGTGTACCTGTTCTTACCGTGTTTGCCTCTTTGAGAAATTCATTTTCCAAACAGGGCAAGAGCCAGGGCAACTTTGCTTCTAGCCTCTAGCCCCTGGAGGACCAGCAGCTAGGATTCCCGGTTTTCATCCACGCTACCCAGGTCTGATTCCTGGGCAGGGAGCTAAGATTTCTCTTCAGGACCGCTCACTGCTGTCTCTCTGAGATCACGAGGATATTATCATTAACAAGTTACAGGCACTTAAAACACGAAATCTTTCCCACCAAGGCTGGCAAGATATGTGGGAAGCCACAAGGTGAAGCCAGGCCCTGGGGCTCCTGGTTAGAGAAAGTGAGGAAAACGTGGGCCCAGGCACAAAAGGGACACCTCCTCTCTCCCATCCAAGCCTCACTTCCTCGGAAAGACATTTCGAGCAGTTTCACACACCACTTCTGAGCTGCTGTTTTTCATACCCTAATTGGAGGGCACTTTGTGATTGCTTTTAAGAACTGCACTTGTAAATAAACAAAAAATACACTTTTGTTCTTTCCCTCTCTGGGTCATGGGCATGTCTTGATCCTCCAAGTTCAACTGTCATCAGAAGTCTTCATGCAGTATCTCTGCCGGGAGTGGTTATGGAGACAGGAGGAAAATCAGTCAGCTCAGTGCCGTAAGAACAAGGGAGAAGAGGGGCCTGAACAGGAGGGAGAGACTCTGAGCTTATCCTACAGATAAACTCGCACATATAGGAAACTAGGAAGCTACGGAAAGAAGAAAGTAGATTTAGACGTGCTGAGAAAACCCTGAGAAAACCATAATTCAAGAAGAGTCACGTACCTAACTGTCCATTGCAGCTCTACGTACCAGAGCCAGGACATGGAAGCAACCTAAGTGTCCATCATCGGATGAATGGATAAAGAAGATGTGGCACATATATACGATGGAATATTACTCAGCCATAAAAAGAAACGAAATTGAGATATTTGTAGTGAGGTGGATGGAACTAGAGTCTGTCATACAGAGTGAAGTAAGTCAGAAAGAAAAAGACAAATACCGTATGCTAACACATATACATGGAATTTAAGAAAAAAAAAAAGAGGTCATGAAGAACCTAGGGGTAAGACGGGAATAAAGACACAGACCTACTGGAGAATGGACTTGAGGATATGGGGAGGGGGAAGGGTAAGCTGTGACAAAGTGAGAGAGTGGCATGGACATATATACACTACCAAACATGAAACAGATAGCTAGTGGGAAGCAGCCTCATAGCACAGGGAGATCAGCTCGGTGCTTTGTGACCACCTAGAGGGGTAGGATAGGGAGGGTGGGAGGGAGGGAGACGCAAGAGGGAAGAGATATGGGAACATATGTATACGAATAGCTGATTCACTTTGTTATAAAGCAGAAACCAACACACCATTGTAAAGCAATTATACTCCAATAAAGATGTTAAAAAAAAAACCAGTGATATCACTTACACGGAATCTAAAAACAATGATACAAATGAACTTATTTACAAAACAGAAACAGACTCACAGACTTAGAGAAGGAACTTATGGTTACCAGCGGGGCGGGGCGGGTCGGGGCGGGGAGGGGTGGTGGGGGGTGGGGGTGGCGCAGGGAGGGATAGTCAGGGAGTTTGGGATAGACATGTACACACTGCTATATTTAAAATGGATAACCAATGAGGACCTACTGTAGAGCACAGGGAACTCTGCTCAACGTTATGTAACAACCTAAGTGGGAGAAGAATTTGAAAAAGAATAGATACGTGTATATGTATAAATGAATCACTTTGCTGTACACCTGAAACTAACACAGCATTGTTAATCAACTATGCTCCAATCTAAAAGTTATAAAAAAAATAAAAAACAATCTCCAAGATGGAAGGCAGGAGTAGAGCCAGGCATGGGAATTGAACACGAGCACTAACATCCCTGTGTGTGATGTGGAGGACTTCTGTGCTGCACACAGTGTCTCCAGAAGGGCACCCAAGGAAGCCGGTCGCAGTGAGTGGCTCTGGGAAGGAGAGCCACGGAGCCTAGTTAGGGGTCTCTGGGGAGGTACTTAATTTCACTGCATAGCTTTTGATGCTGCTGGAAGTTTTTACTTTTTCAGATTTTTTCTTAAGGAAGGAAGATCAAAGTGCCCAATTTGATGAGGTCAAGAAAGATAAGTCCACGAGAGGAGACAATCTGGGGTCATTGCGGACTCAAGGAGAGAAATTTCAATAGAATGGTGGTGGCAGAAGCCAGATTGCACTGAACTGTAGAAAGAATGGAAGGTAATGAAGTGGAGACAGCAAGAACTCCTTCCAAAGTTTGCTTGTATGAGAAGATAGGGCAGGAGCCCTAGCGGTAGGATGGAGGGATCCAGGTTTGAGGCAAGGGATTTTTAAGATGAGAGACTTAGCATGTTTCTGTGTGAGGAGAATGAATCAGAATGGAGTCAGAGTGGATATCTGCTGGGCTTGCAGGCACAGTGGCTTTATTTTTCTTGGAGGACCCACTCCTTCCCCTCTGCAAGATGTCCACTTTAGATAGGGGCAGACCCAGTCACTTGGCAGGTGACCCAGGCCTGGCCGATCAGAACATTCCACCCCCCCAACCCCCAGGCCCAGTGATTGCTTTAGAGATGACCATATGACCCAATACCTTCCGACAAGATTGAGTTCCAGGCTGCTGGGAAGTTTAGGAAAAGGAAGCTCTTTTTTTCGGCAGAAATTGCGAAAATAATGGGACGTAGTAAGTCTGGAGTAGCTATGTGCCCAAGAAAGCCTTCAGGGAATGAAGAATGAAATCAACAGGCAGGAAAGCCATCCCAGGGAGACAGAGAAGTGGATGGCTTTTGATACTGTTGAGACCCTGGATCCAGCCACAGCTAAATACTTGAAAAAAATTTAGTCATTACGTCAGTTTGAATTGGGTTCCTATTTGTAACCATAGGAGCTTTGATTAATATATAGAGAAGCTGTAGGCACAGACTGGCCAGAGCAGATGCGCAAAGGACATGGGAGAACGGGGGTTCAGAGCAGAAGGGGAAAGTCTTCACGGGGGGCGGGGGGAGGCACCTGTTTGCTGACACACAGAGGGAAAGAGGTCAAGATGACTATACAGGAGCAGGAAAGCCACCCACCCACGGGCACCCATGGGCCTCAATTTCCCCCCGACTTAGGAGATGGGGCTATCAGTTGAGACCAAGGGGACTGGAACTTTAGTAGGGGGACCTTCAGAAAACAGAAGGTTTGGGGACTTGCGCGGGCAGGCTTAAGAGCCCGACTGAGATTGGAGAGCGTGCGATCGTGGAGGCTCGTCTTTCCTCAGCTGCTGGATAGCAAGTCTGGTGGTTTTTTGGGGGTTTTCTGTTTTGTTTTGTGTTTTGGCCGTGCCACATGGTTTGTGGGATCTTAGTTCCCTGACCAGGGATTAAACTCCAGCCACAGCAGTGAAAGCGCCGAGTCCTAACCACTGGACCGCCAGGGAAGTCCCAGGCTGGTGTTTGAATCCTGGCTCTGTTGACTCTCTGTCCACATTCCTTCTGCTTGAGTCTCCCTGGATCCATGTGTTCATCTCCTGAAGTTCTCTCAACCTTTGGTCAACAGCTTTCTGGGGCACTGTGATAAGAATTACAACCTGGGCAGGGTTGACGGCAGAATCTAAGGAACTAAACTTCATGGACATTCATTCAGCGGAGCCCATCCCCCAGGAAAGTATTTAAACGCGGGACTGGACCAAGAGCAGTTCAAATCCCACATCTGTGCAGCTGAGTTTGGGAGATGAGAGAAGAAACATCATGGAGGCAAGAGTATGGGCTTCGGAGGTAAAGAAATAGGACTTCAGATTAAATTGGCTGTGTGACCACGGGCAAGTTACTTAACCTCTCTGAGCCTGTTTCCTCACGTGTACGGGGGAGGTAATAATACCATCTATTTCCTGGGGTTGTTGTGCAGATGACATGAGATCAATACATTAGATAGAGTGCTCTGCTTTCTAGTAAAATTCAATAATTTCATAGAACATGCCTGACCCATTTTATTGTTACTGTTGTAAATAGTGTTATTAATAAAGTTCTTCATACATTAAATGGAGGGTGAGTTTTCTCGTCCTGGTTCTGTCATATTCCCTGTGTAAGTCACTCGGGGAAATCTCTGGGCCTCTGCTTCCTCATCTATAGAATGGAGGGGTTGAATTCCACTTCTAAGGTATCTTTCAATTCTTGACCTCTGTCACATTTCAGTGGTTATGGCCAGACATATCCTAACAGATTCATGCTCTCTCTCAGCATGTGACCTTCCCGCCTACCATTTCAATCAAACCATTGGCCCCTCTGCCAAGGGACAGCTCAAAGTCACGCACCTGGCAAAAGATTTCGGAAACTCACTTGGCCCAGGAACCTGTCAATTTGAACCATCTTTCGAAGGGAGCCTGGCTGAATCCACAGTTTCAGTAGGCTCTCCATGGATGGATGGAAAGGGAGATAAACAGACACACAAACTCCAGGTTCCATGTCCTAAACAACCCCTGGCTATGTGTTAGTCAGTGTATGCATGAAGCCTAATATTTTGATTATGATCTCTGCAAACTCCACACTCTCTGGATAACCACGAGGACAAACAGAACCGGGTGGGAAAACGTCTACTTCTTGATGAGCCTGCCTTGAGTGCCTCATTTCAGATGCTGCCATGCCCTGCTTCCAGGGGTTATTCAGTGTCTGCTGTCTTTGCCAGCCTCGAAATCAAAGCCTTAAGAAACAAGTGAGATTTGCATCTTTTAAAAATCCTGCCAGTGAATTGTAAAAGGTGTGAATACGCTACATGTTTGTTGCAATATTTTAAAATAAATTTTAATTCATTTGAACTGTGAGAATACTTCGTCTTTTTCTATTATGTAACAGACACCATTAGATGGTGTTATCACGGTCCGCTCCCATCAGTGCTATCACAGACCTTATTAAAAGGGGCTCCAGGTGCTTCTAAACATCTTTCCAAGATACTGAGCAGATAAAATCCATGGTTCAAGTCCTGGCTTGGCCACCTCCAAGCTGCTGGACCTTGAGCAAATGTCCTAACCTTTCCAAGTTTCATGCCCTCATCTGCAACACAGTGACAACGGCGCTTACCTCATAGGGTTGTGAGAATTAAATGAGGTAATGCCTGGAAGGCACTTAAAACAGTGCCTGGCACAGACAAGAGCTCAATATTTTTTCCAATGTATTTGAACAGTACAGGTTTTATGAGAATTATTTTAAATCCCAGTATTCAAAAAAATATTATCCTCTTGAGCATTTGGTACTTTGGAGGAGCTAGATTCTATTCTTAAATAAATCATATTAAGTAAAAGTTAGCTCCCTTTCTTAAGCCTTGAATTTTGAGTTTTAATAGCAAACATACAAAGGTTATGCTTTGTGGCTTCAATTCAGAAATGTCAGCACATCAAACACACGTTCAGACACACACACAGAGACACTTCCTCATACAGTGTAAAGGGCAATTGGGTTTGGAGGAGAATGTCACATGAACAGAATTGCAGCTCATTAAAGCAGTACTTGAAGCTTTTGACCTCAGCTACACAAACAATGTTTTCAGATGACAGAATTACCAAGAAACCAAGTCCTGTGAGCAGTTCGGCATTTAGACTCCCAGAGGATGCGAGTAATGGTATGTGATCAGTACCCTATGCAGTATTTTGGAAAGGATATTAAATGAGAGGCTGAATGAAGTAGAATGGGGAGAAGGGGCTCCGTTTTTTTACTTTGCGAGATTCCAAGACTTTCCAGACGTGCAGATGCCTCAAAATTCTACGGGACTTTATGTAAAGTGATGAGAACAGAGAATAGGTAACCAGAGCAGAAATGACTGGCATCAGCCTATCATATGGGTGGGGCTGGAGTCTGTGAGCCTGACACCAAGGCTGGAAGGAGGGAAGGAGGGGTGAGCACGCTGATCATGTCTAGACAGGGTCAGATGGCCGCCCTCGATGAAAGGATGTAGGGAAAGAGATGTTTCTTAATGACGATGTCCCGTCCAACTGCACTCACCCCCTGCCCAGAGTGAAATGACAATCAGATGATCATGTCTTAGGACAAGAATAGAGCCACGCTTACTAGTGGGCAGGTCTCTGTACACACACCTTAGTACTGCAGGCTCCGTAGACTGTAATGAAACAGGGCACCCTTGTCGCCTTGTTCCTTTTCTCTCACTCTTCAGTTTGCTGCATCTATGCTGCCCGTTGGGTGAGTTGATCCAAGGGCTGCCTCCATGGGGCAACTGGAGCCTTGAGCCCAGGGTCTGTGTCCCTACCTCATTTTCAGGGCGAGCCCTGCGTCAGGTGTCGTGGACACCACTGGACTTCACCGAGGCAGTTCATAATGATATACGAACGCCACTGAAATCTCAATCAGGCGTTCTGATTTAAACACCTTACGCTAGCCTACCGTGCACTGCGACATTGTAGCACCACATACCACAAATTCTCCTGTAAGACGTGCTCACCCACCCACGGTGTGGCCTCAACACACCCTCCACGACAGCACAGACACATTCCAAGCTGATCACCAGACAGCACCTCCCACCTGGATTAGTGCAAGAGTCTCATAACCCATCTCCTGATTTCACCCCTCCCCCCACAACAGTCAGATCAAGATACTTCTCTGCCCACCTTAGCTGGAGTAAACGCCGCAGATCCTCAATGGCCTGCACCATCTGCCCCTCCCGTGGCCTCTCTGATCCCATCTCCTTTCACTCTCTCCCTTGCCGGCTCAGCTCAGCCACCTGGACTCTCTGCTCTTCCCTGAACGTGCCAGGCCAGCTCCTGCCCCAGGGCCTTTGCACCTATTACTACCACCCAAAGCACTCTCTCCCCCAGATATACACATGGCTCCCTCCTTCCCTCACCTTCTTCCCATCTTTGCTGAAATGTCATTTTCTCCGTGAGGCTTTCCAACGACCCTATTTAAAACTGACGTCTCTGTGACCCTGCTCTCCCAATCCCCAACCTTCCATAATGCTTATCAACTTCTGACATAGTCACGGATTTCTATGTTCATTATTTGCCCACTCCCTCTAGAATATACAGAGATTTTTATTTTTATTGCCGTGTCTCCAGGGCCTAGAACAGCACCTAACATCAGTAAACACCTGCTGAATGGATGACCCAGAACATCCCCACTAGAGGACGGAACCAGAACGCGCTGCTTCTCAACCCACCACTCCACCACATGCCCAGCCACATACTCCGCCCTTCAGCCACAAACCAGCACCTCCCATCCGCCGCACACTGACCTACAGCACCCTGCCACGCGTCCGAAGCCACATTCCAAGCACATTCTGTACTAAAACATATACACCCCTTCAGCATAGCCCTCACCATGCCACACTGCACACTGACTACAACAGGATCCACCAGTCAACTCACTGGCTGGTGGGACCCCACAGAACCATGAGGTAGCCCCTGCTACACCGTGGTCCAGCAGCATCCTCTCACCTGGGATCATGTTAGAAACGCAGCATCTCAGGCCCTACCCCAGACTGGCGGAATCAGAATCCACAGTTTAATCAGATGCCCAAGAGACTCCATATGCACATTAAAGTTTAAGAAGCTCCGCTAGGCTGCATCACGGCACCTGTAGCATTGGCTGGGCAACGACAGACTGCGGAAGTCACAGCCCCCTCCATCCAAAGTCCAACATTCATGCATTGCATCATCAGATCCTTCATCACACAACCAAACGATGCCATGACAGATACAACTCAGCACCCAAATTATAGCCCTTTTTAAATAGGGTAGCTTACACAACAACCAATTTATTTGAGACACACTGCTGTACATAAGAAAAACACCCTGTACTCTACTATATATCCCTAAAGAATCCAGTATGTTCCTCAGCACAGTGCATTGCAGCATCCTATTTGACAGCCTTTCATTTAATCACTCATTTATTCAGTAAAAATGATTAAGCACATGTCGTGTGCTCAACCTTATGCTAAGCACTGGGATCCAACCCTGAAAAAGACAGTCGCGATCTTTTAGTCTCGCCAAAAAGACAGACCTTACACTGAACAAGTAATTACGACAAAGTGTGATGAGTTTGTTGATGGGACACTAGCAGGTGATCCCTACTCAGGAATCGACAAGAGCCTCCCTGCGTGGGTGATGGTCTACCGATCTGATGAGGAGGAAGGAGGGAGGCACCAGGAGGATGGGGGGTGCAGGGAGCACGGGAAGGCTTTGGGGTTTCCAGGTAGCTGGCTCCACGTGGGGAAAGCCAGGAAGGGAAGGGAAGGCACTGCATGTTTGAGGAACTGAACGACACTCAGAAATGCCAGTTCTTGAAGTAAGGAGTCTGGGGAGGCAGCAGAGACTGGACCTGGGGAGACTATAAAGCCATATATGCTACGGAACAATAGACATTATCCCGGGGCTGGCAGAGAGCCATCGGGGGTCTTTAAGCAAGAGAGTGACACGATCAGATGCACGTTAAAAAAATTACTCTTGTACCCGGAACAATACATGAGGCTAATGTGTTTCAGTAGTTTCCAATGCTACTCTGCGAAGAGCTCTTGCCACAATAAAAGAGAACGACTTTAAAAATCCATTTAAAATTATTTTAATGAACCTCCAATAATAGCACCCTTCACTGATGTTTGAATATAATCCTCTGTTTTTGCCCCATGTTTTTTCTTTCTCTTGCTGCACTCTAATAGCATGCATGAATCAGGAACACTGACAGATATATGCATGCCTTTTAATATCCCACGAGGCATATGGAACTCTGCACACACTCACCGCGGGCCTTTCAGAAGGTGTGGGGAAGGGGAAATGTGAAATCCCTGGGGGGGGGGGCGGGGGGAGGGGCTCTAAGGCTGGCACCTGCTGTGTGAAAGGCGTGTGCCCAGATTGAATCAGATGAGTGGGTGGTGTATTCATTATTATGTTTATTTCTAATTCACCCTAAGAAAATCAAGGGCAGTGCCTCTTCCCCTTAGAGCTGGTTGTAGAACATCTTGAAGTCTATAGCCCAGTCCAGTCACTGTACTTTGAAAGTCATTGTTAAACCCACATGAGGCATTTCAAGACACTGGCTGGCTGGAAACCATATCCAATATAGAACAGTTGAAGGATTCTGTAGATCATCACTAACTATTGTAATCTTTTTGTATTATCAATGATAAGAACAGCTAATTTTTCCTGAGCACCTCCTTTGAGCCAGGTTAAATATTTCTAAGTATTTAACCAGTCAAAATGGGCTCTGGTTGTCAGTAACCAGTACTAACTGGCTAAACTTCAACCTGACTTTGAGTGATCACTATTCTAGAGGTTATAAACTGACAGCCACATACGGTTCATGGGTGTGTTTTATTTGACCTGATTTGTGTTTAATTTTTAAAACTTGTTGCTGACATATTTATAAAAATAGTGAGATTTCATATGAAAATCCCAATGAGGATGGAGCAATGCAGAGCCTGCATGCCCACAGGACCAGTCTGGCTAGCCCGGTGCCCAGCTCGTAGAAGGTTCTCAGGAGAAGGCAGCTGTTATTATCATGGATAATATAAAAAGAATACAATAATTAGTCATGAGTCACAGGATCCTCCAACTGGTCCGCTGGAGATGAACACCCACCGAGCCCTTGAGAGCCACCAGCTCCCCGTCTGCCCCTTTCCCCACTACTCCCACCTCCCTCACTGACATTACCTGCCTGGCCTCTGTAGCTACCTGTTCCTGGAAGGTACCACCCCTCACTCAGACTGTGTGAGAACCAGTATCTTCCTCTTAAAGAGATTTCTCTCCTTGCCACATTCCTTTGGCCTCTGTCTAGCTTCCCTGCCTGAGCTTTTGACCATGAACTCCACAGCAGTGATTCCCAGCCTGGAGTGTTTATCAGATTCACCTAGAGAGCCCCACCCCCGCCAGGGTTTCTGATTCAGGAGGTCTGGGGCAGGGCCTGAGAATTTCACTCCTAAAGTTCCTAGGTGATACTGCTGGTCTGGGGACCACACTTTGAAAAACCACTGCTCTACACGTAAAGAATGAACCTCAAATGTCAGTGGCTCAATGCCGGTGGGGATGGGGGCATTTGCATCTTTCCTCTGGCCAAGTGAAGAGAGATTGGTCCACATTTTGAGACCTCATGAAGAGCCCCACAAAACCCCAGTGGTCTGTGTGTGCCACCTTCAGGTTCCCAGTTTCCTGAATGGAGAATCCACTCTTCTCTTCCAGATTCCTTTTTTTTTTTTTTTTGCGGTACGCGGGCCTCTCACTGCTGTGGCCTCTCCCGTTGCGGAGCACAGGCTCCGGATGCGCAGGCTCAGCGGCCATGGCTCACGGGCCCAGCCGCTCCGTGGCATGTGGGATCTTCCCAGACCGGGGCAAGAACCCGTGTCCCCTGCATCGGCAGGCGGACTCTCAACCACTGCGCCACCAGGGAAGCCCCCAGATCGCTTTTTGATTGTTTTTTATATAACAAAAGTGATGATACTGCCTATGACATGCAGGTGTACACATGAACCCCATGTGTACACATGGACATTATCTTAGGGACTAGCAGCGCAGGACTCAACACTGTTCTGCCCCTCAAAGACTCTGCACCCAACACAATGACCAACGTGTGACACGCCGCTAACAAAAATCATCAACTATCCCAGAGGGCCTCCTGCGTCCCGGGCACGTGCTGAGTGCTTTATACATTATGAGCCTCCTCTGATGGAGAAACTGTTATCATCGCTGTACTATAGACGATGCAGCAGAAGAGCAGAGAGGGGAAACGACTCGTCCAAGTTGTCCAGATGCAGAATAATCAAGAGATGGTTCGTTGGACCCACTGCATTCACTGAGGGTCAGACACTATTAGGAATATTGTGCTCAATCCTGTGTCTGTATTTTAAGATGGATGTTGATTACCTGGAGGACATCAGGCACCCGGAGGTGATGTCACACGGGACATGCTTGCAAGTGGAGGAGGGGCGTGTTTAGCCTGAAAAGCGCAGGATTCAGGAGTATAAGGATGTGCTACAGAGAAAGAGGCTCTGGTTGATAGAACAGGACCCAGTGGTGGCAATTCTGGGGAGGCTGATTTGATATCAGTATATATGTTGGCAACAATAGAAGGACCACAGTGTGGAACTGGCTGCCTCTAGAAGGACCCTGTATCTGCACACCAGGAAGTGTCCAGAGAGAAACAGAATTCATCAGGGATGCTGTGATCCTAAGCATTTGGGATGTGCAGGACTGGCGAGATGACAGAAGCAGAACTACATGTCCTTTGCCCCGGGCATCCTGGTACACCTCTAACGGAGTCAGACTCTGAATCCTCGCTTCCTCACACGCTGGCTGAGTGACCTTGGACAGAGCGCTTAACCCCTCTGTGCTTCCATTTCCTCTTCCATTACATGGAAGCACTTGCTTAATAGGTTGTTGTGAGGATTTAATCAGATGCTATGTGTGAAGTGTTTAATATGGCCAGATAAGTGGCCAAGAAATTCATAATAATGATATCAAAACAAGCACCGTTATCACTGTCATTTTCTTCATCTTAACATCTGAGACCCTCACAATTTCAGGTTTCGGTGACAATGTTTGTGCTCCCTTTTCAGCCTCAGTCGGTAGTTTTACAACTCATAATAAAGTCACCAGGTCTCCGCTGTACTTAATCTAACGAAGAAATATCCTCCCAGTAGAACCACGGTTCCGATTAATTCAGGGGCAAACTCCTCCCCCCTGCTGAGTCTTTGGGGATAGAAGCACTACCGTGTGCACACAACTGCAGGAAATGTGAGACCTTTACTATTCTAGTAACGGTTCTCTGAGAGCTATATCTACGCCCAGAGCCTCCAGGAGGGCTACCAGCACGTCACTCATTCTGGTTCGCCTTGGGTGGGAGCTGGCTGGTGGTTCTGTCTTCTTTACTGACTCAGATGGAGTGTATATTTCAGAATTAAACTTAAATACTGTTGAGATAAACAGCATGACCTTTTCAACGTCAGTATGAAGAGAAAATGACACAGTCGAACCAAGGAAAGAACGAGGGCAAAATTAGATTATCACTGTCCAAGAATGGATCTGAACTCTGCTCACCCAAGAACCATTCCCCGGCTCAGACGGTTACAATAATTGAATCGATAAAACAAAAACTCGATGTCCATGGTCTTTCCCACATTCATAGAGGCCGTGTGGATGGAAAACTCCATTTTTGTACCCACTGCCTTTGAGTATAAATGTGAGCGCTCCTAGATCGAGGTCCACCCCTCGGAGGACACCAAGGGCACACGCATTGGAGAGAGAAAGAGAGTGTTATGATGTGGACCCAACAACCAGAGAGAACGGTTTACTTACGGCTTTCGGCTTATACGGGGGTTGAATCTCTTTGCGTTCAAGTTTCTCCCAGTCAATATACCGGAAAAATGCATGCTCTTTAATGTCACGTTCACCTTCAGGTCCACAACCCAGGCGTTTGCCCGGGTGTTTGGTCATCAGCTTCAAGAGAAAGAGAAACGTGGAATTTAATGAATTTCAGGACAGGAAACGTGGGACTCTCAGAAATGATCACTCCTATGAATTAGGGAAGACAGCTTGAGGAAGAGTCCCAACTAATCTTTATTTTTTGCTTTTCATCCCAGCAGTAATTTCCTAGCCAGGTCTTTCTAATAAGAGGGCCCGACAGTAGTGCCTGCTGCCCCCCCGTCCCAGAACAAGATCCCTTATGGTTAATCAAACCTCAGCCTGAATGTGGCCCTGAACCTCAAGTTAGAAATGTCACATGATTCATTTTGATTTATGAATGAGGTTTACGCAGTTACTGATGCATTTAATGAGAACAGTTTCAATATCTTCAAATTCCCCTCCTGCCACCACTAGGAAACTGGAGTTTGACCAAAGCAAAGGGCACGTTCATTCAGATAATATTTGCATTTCTCAGTAAAGCACTTGTGAAAATGACAAGTCAGAAGAAAAAATATTAGTCAAATGGACCCAAGTTTCAAGTAATTACTTTCCAAAAGCTCATTAAATAGTCAAAACCTAGCCCAGCTCATTTCTCTTGTATCACACATTACAGTAAACTCCGCTGAGGTTTCTTTGGTGTCCCATTTAAATTACTTAATTATCAAAACCCTCCATCTTTGGGTCTCTGAGCCAGTGCTAAATAACAAGATGAATAGCTGCTCCAAGATGAAACCAGACAGGCTTCCTCTTGTAAATGAACCCAAAGCAGCATGAAAATATCTCTGATCTCAAGTCTTCAGCAAATGCACAGAGAGTAAAGACGGAGGAGTTGATGATTAATTAAAAAAAAAAAAAAAAAGATCGGCAAGAGGCCATCAAAAGAAGAAACAAAACAATTGGAACATACAAGACCAAGAAGCTTCCAGGAGCTGACCTGACCCCAAGTAGCCCAAGGCGGTAGATTCCTTAGATTTTTGCCCAGGGCTTCAGGATTATGGGGGAAGGGATGAATCCAGCAATTCACACCTACTCTGTTGGACAATTAGCTCAGGCTGATTCTTGCTACAGATAATTTGTCATCAGAAGCTACCCTCCTACACACACACACACACACACACACACACACACAAGCACATACTTTCCCTATATGCTTTACCTTCCAGGGGAAAAATAACTGGGCACTTATGTTCTAAGCTACTTCTTTATTTATATATTATATGCCTGGTCTTACCTGATTCTCACAATAACCCAATGAGTTGGGTGTATTACTTTTTACCATTTGAGTGACAAGGCAACTGACACAGAGATAGCAGATGGCAGAGCTGGGACTGGATCTCACCTGTGCTGACCTCTAAACCTTGAGTTTTTAGAGAAATAGATTACATGTGGTTCCCCAGGGATATCTGTGGCCTGGCTTGGTCAGGAAAAGTTTATGTAGGGCAAGGAAATTGGGCCAAGCCTTGACCTTTGTATAGGATTAGGATGGCAGGGAAGAAAGGGTTACGAGGTCTTGGTTAGCACAGCCAGTAACCCTATCGATAACGGCTTCCGTGTCCTGAGCACTCCCTGTGTGCCCAGGCTCTGTGCCAAAGGCTTCTCAGCTGTAACATATCACTCTTTCATCTCCACAACAACATTTTCAGGCCTCAGAAACTATTATCCTCATTTTCCACATAAAAAAACCAGGTCCTGAAAAGTAGTCACCTACTCAAGATTACACAGCTAATGAGCAGAACTATGCTTTGAACAGATCAGCCTGACCCAGAGTCTTGAAGCTCCATCTTACAGTTTCTTCTTGTTTTCACCCTAACGTGTGGCCAGTTGGGGCATCTGTCAGCTTTAAGTTTGTACAAAGTGGGAATGGTGATCTGAGCAAACGTATGCTAATTTTTTTTTTACGGTGGAAAATAGGGTCTTTAATGGGATGGAAAATAGGACATTTTCAATTGGAATGGCACTGTTTTCAAAAACCTAGCTCACTTTCCATGTAGGCAGGAGAATGCCAGGCGGAGCAAAACCACTGCAGAAAACACCCAGCACTAATGCCCAGCTCTGCTCAGCTCCTGCACGCTGAACTCCTGTGCCCAAAGCCAACCACGCAGACAGCTGGACTTAATCACTCTTCCGATCTCTGATCACCTCCCAGACAGACCCCCTGGGGCCCGCGGTTCAGGAGGAAGCATTTGGCTGTTCACTGGAGCATCACCCCTTCTCTGGAGCATCAACCTTGAAGAAAAAGCCTACACAGGCCTCAGCCCACACAACTCAGAAAGGTCCGCAAACACAATAGCAAGAAAGTCACCCTCGTTAATCCTGAAGGTTATGGGTCTGAAATTAATAGAAATCTGCTCTACCAGGGAAACTGCTAATTGGAGCTGAAGCTGAATGCAGCTGACCTGGAAAACCCTCTCCTCCATGACCCACTTAGAACCCCAGCTGTCTAAGCAGGCAGAGCTGTGAAGGGGAAGGTCTTGAACATGTATCGAGCACCTACTACTGTGCCAACACCATGCAAAACGCTTAGTTCTTCTGTTACCTCATTTAACACTCTCCAAAACTCTGTTTAATTAAGGATTAATATTCCATTTTCGGAGATAAACAGAAGCCCACAGATGCAAAGTAACGTGCTCAAGACCACGCACCTAGGAAGTGAAAGGGTTGAAATTTGCAAATGGTCTTGAGCTCCAAAATCTGCCACTTAAAAAATCCCCGTCTCGGAAGATGCAAGCTCAGAACACAAGAGGAGGCTAGCATGTAACACAGCAGTGCCAGCATTAGTAATAGTAGGAGTAATAACCCAAGGGTTTCAGAGCAGAGTGCCAGACTCTCTTCTACGTGATTTCCTCGTATTAACCCATCTAGTCATCAGAGAACCTTACGTGCAGTCCCATAGGTGTGTCCTCAATCTGTAGGTGGAGTTGAACAACTTCCCGGTTGTCATAGGGCTAATAATGCTGGGATTTGTGCTCACATGGGGATTTTTGCCCAGAAAAATCAGGATAGGAGAGGGCACATTCTACCTAAAGAGACAGTGGCTTCCAATTCAGCTGACTGATGCCTTACAGGAATGACGGACCAGCATGGACAGATCAGATTTTTCAAGAGAAACTGGACAGCTGAATATTTATGGGAAATTCCCCGATCTTTAAATGTTGGCAATTTTTGCGGTACGCGGGCCTCTCACTGTCGTGGCCTCGCCCGTCGCGGAGCACAGGCTCCGGATGCGCAGGCTCAGCGGCCATGGCTCACGGGTCCAGCCGCTCCGCGGCATGGGGGATCTTCCCGGACCGGGGCACGAACCCGCGTCCCCTGCATCGGCAGGTGGACTCTCAACCACTGCGCCACCAGGTTAGCCCAAATGTTGGCAATTATTAAACAAACTGAGAGCTCATGTATGACCTCCTCCCTCTCCCCAACCCCATATAATGTCTACAGGGGTTTGCCCTGGCCTTGTTCCATGCTCTCTCTTGGTGCCAAGGGGCCTCGCTTAAGCTCCTAATGAACCTCTCCATGCTCTGTTCCTCGTCTTCCCTCTCCCCGCCTCATAGCCTCAAAAACTATTTTCAACCTATAAATTTTTTTTTTTTTAAAGAAGATGTTGGGGGTAGGAGTTTATTAATTAATTAATTAACTTTTGCTGTGTTGGGTCTTCGTTTCTGTGTGCGGGCTTTCTCTAGTTGCGGCGAGCGGGGGCCACTCTTCATCACGGTGCGCGGGGCCTCTCACTATCGCGGCCTCTCTTGTTGCGGAGCACAGGCTCCAGACGCGCAGGCTCAGTAGTTGTGGCTCACAGGCCTACTTGCTCCGCGGCATGTGGGATCTCCCCAGACCAGGGCTCGAACCCATGTCCCCTGCATTGGCAGGCAGATTCTCAACCACTGTGCCACCAGGGAAGCCCCAACCTATAAATTTTAAGATGTTAGGGACTGAGACGAATTCACATATGTTTTCCCCAGGGATATTTGCATCCTAACCTATGCAGCTGACACACAAATCTTAGGTGACTCACTGAGAGTGGGAATTTAGGCAGCATGGCAAGGTGCTTCTAGATGGAGGGGCTGGCCCAGCTGTTATAAACCACCTGAGTCTTCAGCTTTCCTTCACCCAAGCCAGCTCACATGGTGTCTGATGGGTGAGGAAGGGCAGGGCTGGGTTGGGCAATGGGAAATCTGCAAACACTCCAAGAATCTAGGACTGGCAGCCCTGGTTTATCCAGACACACAGGTGGGCATGCTCTAACGCTGAGAATGCCCTGGTACTGCTGACTGGTGGGAGGGAAAACTTTATAAAGGCAGCATCCCTGGGCCCTGTTCTCTGGGGATCTCTCAGTGTTGCTTTCGTACTTTCATCAGTTGAAAAGTTACCACATTTGGTTAAGATACTTAAAGGCAGTGGTTTTCAAGCGACCTTTTTTTTACAATACAGATGCCCAGACTTACTCTCTGGGGTGAGGCTGAGGTCTGCGCTTTCTGAAAAAGCACTTCAGGTCATCCTGATGGTACCAACGGGGAGGACCACTAGTCTCCAGGGACTCACCCAGGTCACTGTGAGCACATCCTGGCCGCACGCAAGATGCCTAACAAGCAATCCTTACCCCAAAACATGTGTCCCGCTTTGTTCACAGGTGCAATCTGCATACATCACAATGTATAAATGTGCGAATTTTTCAGCCATCTGTGGGTTGGCGAGGGAGTACGGGTTTGGGGACACTCAGTTTGGGTCAACTTATCTAGAGAATTCCTTAAACTCAATACTGGTTGATATTTTCTTAGGACAAAAGTCACACGCTCCTAGTATTAACTAACCACGTAGGCCCCAGCGCAGAGTGAAGCTGACAGATTCGTGCCACAGAGCTCTTGTGTACCTTCCCCTGGGTTCTAGCTCTTTGGCAAAGTCTCTGTGCTTCCTACCTCATTCACTCCATTAGCATTCCCCTGTGCTGGCTTAGAGCCTGGAGCCCAGCCAGCAGCAAGATGCTATTGCAGGCAGTCCTCCACGGTGCTTCTGTGCAAATTAGAAAAAAGCTCCCTTTCCTCTGGGCGGTAGCAGCTCTGTACCAGGCTCACAGGCTGGCAAGTGGGTGAGGGGTGGAGTTCAGCCTCCACTGCCCCTCCCCCACCCTGGGCAAAGCATCCTTGTGCAGGGCACAACCAGCACCCCTGTAGGTGGTGGTCCCGGCCGCAAGCTCTAAGGGGCTCACTCACCCCTTTGCAGATGGCCACAGCTTCCTTGGACATGGACTTTGGATAAGCCACATTGTGTTCCATGATAGACTGGAAGAGTTCATCTTCATCCTCCCCTTCAAAGGGTGCCTGTGGGACAGAGGATAGGGTGGGAGAAGGAGTCCTGCCTGAACCTCCCCCAACTGCCCCAAAACAACAAGCGCTGCTCCCTGGGGTCCACAGCGAGACCACACTTCCAGGGAGAAGATAAGGAAAACTGGTGAACAGACTAGGGTAATAACCCCAAGGTCACGGAAGTCACAGAGGTTCAGATCTGTGAGCTGGTATCAAGCTGATACTTTCTCCTAAAGAAACCATGAGGGTGGGGATGGGGGAGGACTTTCCTTACAAATCACTTAAAATTCAATTACCTGCCCAGCCAACATCTCATACAGCAGGACTCCGAATGCCCACCAATCCACGGACTTCCCATAGGGCTGATAAGCAATTATCTGGAAAACAGAAGGCATCTGTCAGGGAGACGGCAGGTTCTTGCAGCGGCTGAGACTGACTGAATAGGCAGTTCTTTTACAATAAGACTGGAGCATCCCTGGGGGCAGGGTGGTGGGGGGAGAGTTCTTCCTTTGCCTGTCACCTGCCTATTGTGAAAGATTAAATTGGCTGACACAGTCCCAGATGTGGGTCTCTGTCTAAAAGAGTCAACAGGGAGCCCAGTGTCCACCCAACCTATTTCTTTACCTTAGGAAGATGGACATCCTTTTGCAGAGATACCCGCAGGCGGGGAAAACATCTGTGGATGTCACATTGCCTTTTTAAAGCACCTAGTATGGTTGTGTTATTTTCGATTTTAATATAGTGAGCGTGGCATTTTAAAGAAGAAAACCCATCTTCGTTTCTCATTCCTAAAGTAATAACATTTACACAACAATGTGAATATATTTAAGGCTACTGAACTGTATGCTTAGAACTGGTTAAGATGGTAATGTGCTTTTTTGCCAAAATTAAAAAGACTTTTAAGTTAAAAAATGTAATAGCATTTATTCCTATTTTACTATTTATTTAAAGATATAGATAAGCTAAGAGAATGCAATTGAAATCACCCATAATCCTCTATCAAGAGAGAAATCAAGATTAACATTTGGTCTATTTCCTTCTAGGTTTTTTTCTATTAATATATATTAAGCTCCGCGTGTAGGTATGTGCTTTGCATGAATACTTTAACGTGGAATTTTAGTAAAGGATTTTATTCATTTAGAATTTCCATGCTAATATCTGTACATCAACATAACCAGCTTTTACCTCTGCACAATGTTCCATTGGATGGATATACCAAAATCTATTTCATCAATACCCAACTGACTGGGTTCCTTCCACGTAATTAGATATCTGGACATTTGTTCAATTTGTTTTTCCTTAAGATAAATTCCTAGGAGTAGAATGGGTGGATCAAATGGTACACATAGTTTTCAAGGTTTTCTTATTTATTACCAAATTCCCAGAGCATGGCAAAGTCTCGAACAGCTGTGTGACCATCCATCAGGATGTAGGGGTGTAAAACTCACTGTATCAGAGGGATTAGAAGGTGATACAGCAAAGGTTAAGGGCTGAGGATTGAGGGCCAGACAGTCCAGACTTGGAATCCTGACTGCCGTTTCCCAGCGTGTGACCCTGGGGGAAGTTACTTAACTTCTCTAAGTCTCAGTTTCCTCATCTACAAAATGAAGTTTATAATAATATCTCTGTCATAGGGTTTTCTGAGGATCAAAGAGAAATATGTGCCTCTCACTTATTATGCCCTCGAAATGTCAGCTATGACTCAAAAGTTCTCTAATTCGGTCATGGTTTGTTTTACTCAACACGTGTGTCTGAGCAACCTTGGCTATAAAGTAACTGTCCGTTTATCCAATTCCATCTCCCACCTCGGCTTCTGCCCTGAAATCAGAAGTGTCCTCTGAGGAGAACTGACCTCAAGGGATGAAGAGAAAGCTTTCTGGGAGAACACATATTGCAAGTGTTTTCACACTTTTTTTTTTTTATAAAATCAATTTAATAAATCAATTTCATAAGTATATGCAGCACACATTTAACTGTTAGGCATCCTATTTTCTCCATTATTAGGAATAATGCAATACATACTCTTGTATGTCTTTTACTACACGCAGGCACTATCTGATTAAATACAAATTGAATAGAGAGGTGATCAGGTCGTTAAAAATACGAATCTTAAATTTAAGAAGAATTGTCAAATTAAACTCCCAAGTGGCTGTGCTAATTTATACTCAGCGCTTGTGTGTTAGAGGATCTGTTTCCCCCCACACACCCTCACCACTTTTAAAGTACTTCATGTCTCCTTCGATCCTCATGACAACCTAACAAGTTAATCCTTTTACAAAGGGAAATAGAGCCTGCTCGAGATGAAAGAAGTAGCCGGAGGCGATGGGGTTATTTAATGGCAAAGCAGGGGGACACCTGACCTGAGTTTATTCCCCTCCCCAGCGGGCTGTGGGCTGTGAGCTGGAGGAGGATGCAGCTTCCCCAGTAACACAAGTCGGGGCTCCTGCTTGCCGGCATCACGAGCACCCAGGAACTTTTGAAAACCACAGATGTGGAGGCCCACCCTGCAGGGATTCTGATTCCATGCACCTAGGGTGACGCCTGGACATCCCCATTTTAAAAGCTCCCCAGGTGACTGTTAAGGGCAGCAGGACTTGTGAACCAGAGATCACTGAACTCATGGCAGATCAAGGAATTGTGTCTGATGTCCTAATCAGCAAAATGATAATAAAGCAATGTATGTCACGTGGGGATAACTCCATTGGGTCCTAATAAAGGATTAAGTGCTTAAAGGATTACTTTCCAATTCCTCAAGTAATACACAAATACATTTACCTTGTGAAAAATTTAAACAGTACACAGATTAAGCTAAATTCCCCTTTACCACGGCCTTATCCTCAGAGGTAACCAATGTTGTAAAATCAGTCTGTAATCTTCCAGATTTTCTATACTTTTGCATGCATATCTACATACTCATAAGAAACATATAGCAGTGTTCTGTGTATTAGTGTTATTTTCCAGAAATGGTATCATGTTGTATTTATCATTCTGTAACTTGCTTTTTTTCTCTCAATGGTATTTCCACATCTGCATATACAGATGCCTAATAGTATTCCATACTATAAATCATTCAGTCTATGGCCCATCCCTTAATCAACAAACATTGTTCAAGGTAGTGCAGACAGGTGTGCTCTGATCTTTGTAAGGGCTGAACAATATTTCTTAATATGCAATGTAGCACTGTTCCTTTATTGATCGTCTTTGAGGTTGCCTTCCGTTTTTCATTATTTCTTTGTTAAGATTTTTTTTGATGTGGACCACTTTTAAAGTCTTTACTGAATTTGTTACAATATTGCTTCTGTTTTATGTTTCAGTTTTTTTTTTTTTTTGGCAGCCAGGTGTGTGGGATCTTAGCTCCCCGACCAGGGATCGACCCCTGCACCCCCTGCGTTGGAAGACAAAGTCTTAACCACTGGACCGCCAAGGAAGTCCCTATTTTTCATTATTAAAAATAGTGCTGCAATGAAGAAAGGACTTCGAACACATATCCTTCCACGTGTGGAGTGTGTGTGTGTGTGTGTGTGTGTGTGTGTGAGTGTGTGAGTGTGTGTGTGTGTGTGTGTGTGTGTGTGTGTGTGTGTGTGTGTTTTGCAAACTAGATTCCTAGAAGAGGAACAGCTCTGGTAACAGAGTATGCAGGTTTTAAATTTAGTGCCGAGCTACTTAGTGACATGGGGCCTCCCGTCACCATTGTTACATATGAAGCCTTAACAGTCAGGAAAAGAGGAATTCTAGAATGTCCATTTCCCAGACTCTCTGCCAAGCTCTCAGTTCCTTTCCATAAAAATCCAGTAACAGATTGCAGAATGCCACCTTTCTGAGCACCAATTCAGAGAAAAAGGAAGGCTATCATCTGGCACAAATTTTTGTACCATGACATGTTGGGGAAATCCATTCTGCAACTGACCGTTTCCTTTGGGAAGGAACGGGGAGGCACTAAAATAAATCTTCACACTTTCATTTATATCTTAATCATGGGAAGAAAAATTCTGAGGCTTTTAGGATTTAGCACAACTACTGCATACCTATTAGTACACAGCTCCTGTGTCATAAGTCAGTCCAGAGCATCGATCTATCCCTTTCCCCTCCCCCTCCCTCCCTCCCTCCCCTGAACAAATGTTTCAGTGTCAAAATTAGGAGGTATCCTATGGCCATGAGCCATAGCAGCTTGAGGAAGAATTTTACTGATGTGTGGTGGATGGTTCTTTTGAGTTTTATTTAAATTTTCTCCCAAAGCTTGATGTATTTTGGGCCTGAGCTTCTGGATGTGTGCTAAGCTAATTTTCATGTGTGATCGCAAAGGAATAATTTAGAGGACAGGAGAAGGATCAGCCTGAGGTTTGCTTGTCAGGTACCCCCTGAACCTTTCCCAGCTCCTATGTGGCCACCTAGGGCCCCGGGGAGACATCAGTACATCAACACAACACAGACATGCCTTAGGGGTTGGCATCAGCTCACCTCAGGGGCGATGTAGTCTGGAGTGCCACAGAAGGTCTTGGTTGTCACTCCGTCCCAGATGTTTTCCTTACACATGCCGAAATCAGCGATCTTGATGTGACCCTCGGAATCCAGCATCACATTGTCAAGTTTCAGGTCTCTGTGCAGACAGAAGATTTAGAGATTTAATTAAATGCTATTTATTTCAAGTCAACCAACAGCCACTCATTATGCGCCAGACACTACAGCAGGGGTGTTGGGGGCACAGCCATGGGTACAACGCAGCCCTTGCCCTCCAACAGCTTATAATCTGGCAGGGAGATACAAGGGTGCACAAACCCCTGTGCTTTGCTTTTCCTACAGAGCCAACTGTGCCAAGCGTCTCAGAAGGACACAGTGAGACAGCAGCTCTGAGAAGAGTGATCCACAGACAGCTGTATAAAGGACAGAGCATCCACAGAAGCTTCCACAGAAGCTTCCTGTATCCAGGAGCATCTCCAGAGTTGACCTCTGCAACTTCAGGACCGCTTACATTTCGTAGGAAGGTACGTTTTACACACATTTTTATTTTTAAAAAATCTCTGAAAATCATGGAGAAAAAAATGGATTGAGAGCATCTTAGTTAACACCAAGTGCCCCAAGGTCTCCTAAGCCAGTTCCTAGGCCATGAACTCAGGAGTTTCTACTGATTCTTTCAACCAAAAAATATGTGTTGCACACCTACTATGTGACAGGCACTATGCTTTGAGTGAGGTATATACTATGAACAAGATAAACAAGCATCCTGCTCTTGTTAGGATTAAATTCTAGTAGAGGGGAAAAGACAATCACCAAGTATTCAAATCTATAAGCATGCTTATTATAGCTTCTGATGGATGGTACGAAGGAAATAAAAAGAATGATGAGATGGACAGGAACTGAAGGAGGTTACTGTAACAGAGTGTCAGGAAGGTGTCACCTCCATGGAGCGATGTCCTAAATGACACGGGCTACACTCCCATTCTTTTATTTCATCCATGTTGATGAGGAGAGTTTGATGTTTGGGGACCCTTGCACACTCCCAGTGTATCTGAAGACTCCAATATCATCACACTTTCCTCCTCCCTAAACATTGACTCCAATGTCATCACTTGGTGTTTCAGCATCAGTGAGTAGGGACGATCTATGGGCCAGACTTCCTCAATCCCATGAGAAATCCAACTTCCTCAGAGGTAAAGGGATCTACTGTTCAGTTCAGATCTCTCCTTTAAATCATCTTCACTGGGTGGTGGACATCTGTGGCTTCTGCCTATTCTAGCATCCTGGGGTGAGAGCAACCTATTATTCCTTTGAAGAACCACCTTCCATGATTCTCAAGCCATTCTCAAGCATCCTAATATTCCTCTGAAGAACCATCTTGCCTGATTCTCAAGAACCACCTTCCCTGATTCTCATGGTTGGTGATGCGGCTCTTAACTTCTGGTTCCAGGAGTGGTCATGTGGTCCTGTCCTGGCCAGTGGAAATCCTGCTGGTCACAGTGACTGGTTCAGGAATGGCCATGTGACCCACTATGAGCTACTCAAAGCCTCTGAACGTCAACATCAGCCCTGGCATTTTCGCGGATACCATCAGGAAAGAGATGAGCTCTTTTTACATTGGGATGGCTCAGGTGGTAGAAAGTAAGTCTAGAAGTGCCAGGGGTCACAGATGGAGAGAAGAAAGCTAGTATAGATAATGCAGAACCTAGAGAATGAGAATAAATGCTCATAACATCATTTGAGCCACTGGATCCATCCAGGCCTGAAGTGAGATCTGCCTCCTGGACTTTTCAGTTGTGTCAGCAGAAAATGCCTCCTTTAATGTAAGTTAGTTTGAATGTAGTTGCTGTCATCATCTTCAACTAAACAAATACAACCTGAAAATATATCCTGGCATCTACTGTCTATGTCTGTGAGGTGTCTTCATCCAAGGGGAAGCTCACTTGCACCCCAGTGTTTACCAACAGCAATATTCCACGATCTCTGGTGCTGTCCATGGTGCTACCCATATCCAGCCTTCATGTTTCTCTACATGCCACAGAGGTCTCTGAAGGCCAGCTTGGAACTTAGAAAAGCTGACTTTGCAGACACTTGTTTCACCTAAACATACCAGGTCTGCATGTGATTTGATTGACGGAGATCCATGACATTCCCCTCAGCTTGACCACATGCCCCCAAAGAGGCAGCTGGGGCAACTCTGGAAGTGAGGACATCTTCATCTATTATAGAAAAGGAGCTTGAGGTGCTAAGAGCCAGCAGGTCATGGGGCTGGCGCACGCCCTGGTCATATTCACTGTCACATAATAGTGTTTTGATAGCCCACTCCATTCTTTTGTTTAATGTAATAAATCTTCATTCCTGCTTTCTAAAGGGGGCTGGTCAGATGTTTCATGTTCACAAATCCATCAAGGGCAAAATCAACACACATTCCAGAGACGGTAATCTACAAATCAGACACTAAGTTTGGAAGGGTCGTTTGTCCTCCCCGCAACCAACATCTCCAGCCATGGTCCTCAGAGAGCGCAAGTCTAGCATGATTCCTCATCCTCTTTACTTAAGAACTGTCCCAATAACTAGAGATCCAAATGAAGAAGAGGGGCATTTATAACATTTAAAGACTTTACCAGCATGAAACCAATCTCTATGAAGTTAGAAAACCATACATCTTCTGTCATGTGAATTTTTTTTACAGTTTTCACTTGATTATCAATTGCAAATACTGTCTCCACTGAAGTTCCTGATGGTGAGCCACAAAAACCAACTCTGACTATTTCAGCCAAAAAAGGAATTTTTTAAAAGGGAATTGGAGAGCTCAGAGAATCTCCAAAAAGGCGGAAGAATCAGATTTGGAGGTTTGCACAGCCAGGAACAATGCCTAATTGCAGCACAGAGATGCCCCAGCGAAGATGCCACTGATGTCACCACTGGGCACAGACATCATCCCTTATTCCATGAAGCCCTAGCACTGGGCTCTGGATGCTGCTGCTAAGAACCGCTTCCCCTCGCGCCTCTGGAAACCAGACGTAGCTGATGGACTATGGCCCCTCTCGATTCTAAAGCCTCTGTTTTCTTGGTCACTAACTTCTGATTCAAGGTCTTCAGTGAGTGTGATGGGCATCAGAGCCTGAGTTGTGCGTCTGCTCTTCCTACAGGGAGGCTGTGAAAGTATCTGGCACGTTAAATCTTTAGAGGAGGATATGGACTCCATTCCTACTCACAAATGAAAGGGGTTCAGATGTTGAGTGGCTTAAAAAAGTGATCAATATGCCCTAAATGTATAAATAATGGAGGAAGAAAGAGAGAATGTGTCATTAGCAGAAAAAGCTTTGCATTTAGGCACGGTCTAGCACCTAGAATGCTAATCTTTGCATTTTATGAGTTGGACCAAATGGACCCCAGCTCCCAATCCAGCTCCCTGCTAGACTGGAAACCTTGCCTTCAATCCCAACCCTGTTGGCAAGGACTCTAATCATTTCGTCTCCTGTTTCCTCCACTGGGACTGGAGTTTCTTCCAATAAACTTACAGTCCTCTGTTTAATCTTCTCAGCAACGCTTGAGTGCCTTGATTCTATTCTGGTGGAGGTCCATCTCGTATAGGAGTTAGGTTCAAATGTCAGCACATAAGGTGAAAGCCATGTAGAGTGAACAATTACCCATGATCCCCGGTTTTTTGGGTAAGCACCAGCGGAAGTCACGGGCTTGAATTTAGGGGTCATGTCGTATGGAAGATAATGTGTACCTTTCAACACCAGAATTACATTCAGCACAAGATGCTCCCGCCATGACAGTCAAAGGAGAAACGGGGAATTAGAGGCTTCAAGGTCCCGTCTCACGCATACGTGGTGACACATATTCATTGAGGACAAGCGTGGGCTGAATGACCACACAATTTACAGTTTACATTATTATGGTTACTCTCTCTGTTTCTATTTCTTCACTGAGATCACACTGTGCCACGTAAAGCCACTTGGCTTCCTGACCTTCATTCCTCCATTCAGGAGCACACAGGCAGAGGGGGGACTCTATGCATTCCGGATGTGCTACTTCATGGAGTGAAAAAAAGCCCCAGGACTCCGCAGGCTTCTGGCAAGGCCCTCACCTTCCATCCCTCCATCCCACCAGGGCCCATAGCCTCCCTTCCAGTTTCTGCCTTGAGATCACCAAGGCTGATCTCTTTATGCCTTTTAGTCCCATATCCTTCAATTGCTTTAGTAAGACCAGGCCTCCGAGGGTCCTCCCTAACTCTTCAGACCCTAATCTCATGCTCTGTACAGAATGACAGGCAACCCACCACCACCCAGCCCACACCAGACCCCTCCCCTGCTTGACTTTCCTCCACAGTACTTCTCACTACTCGACAGACTGTATTTGTGTGATTTACGTATCTGTCTTCCACCACTGGAATATGAGTTCTACAAAGGTGGGGCTTTGTCTGTTTTCTTCACGCTGTATCCCCACCATCTAGACGAGAGGCCAGCGCATGGCAGGCTTTCAATAAATGTCTGTCAAATGAATGAATGAATGAAACGGACTCTGATGACTCTTTAGGATCTTTTAAATAGACCCTCGCCCATGCCAAGTCCTCTTTGGAAGCCCTGTGCCACGCGCCAGCCTCCCTTGCATAACAAGCCAACGCAAGCCTGCACTGTAATGCCATTTGCATCCGTGTAGTGTAAGGAGAACTGTACATCCTGGACTCACTGACATATAGCAGCCCCAGGCTCCGTAGTTTGCTTGCATGAGATATAAAATGGGCTGACTCATCCGGCTATGATCATACACTTGCTCCTGCAAAAACGGGCAAATGCCAAGTCCTGAGCTTAATCCTGTCTTTCAGGGCAAGCTACTCAGAGATCCATTTCCAAATTATAGTTACATAGCAAAAAAAAAAAGAAGAAAAAAGGAAAGAAAGAAATTTGTTTCCTAATAATATGATCCAGCACATTCTGCCAGCCACGATTCTTTGCTTGCTCCCCAAATGTGGGATTCACGGGTGACAGAAAGAAGGACTGGGTCCCCAGGGGTGAGCCCCCTCCTCTGAGCAAATGGTCTCACATTCGAGGCTCTGAACCATCACTGGAGGAAGATCTGTCATCGTATAGAGCTGCCCAAACTTTGCCAGGGCAGTGGGCAATGCTGCCTGGCAGAGCACATGCCCAAGTTAGCACTGGAGGATTCCTCCCCCACCGTGGATTCTAATTTTAAAAGCAGTTGAAGAAAGAGGCAGGGAAGGGAGGAGCTTAGGAACCAAGGAGACGGGAAGTACAGCGGGGTTCACTTACCGGTAAATGATGCCCTTGCTCTGTAAGAAGAACAGACCAATGGCGATTTCCGCAGCATAAAATCTGAAATTAAAAAAAAAAAAAGCAATGGAGAAATTCAAGGACACCATATGCTTGGCAACTCTCAGAACTCAATACAATATTGAACTGGGCATAGGGCATTAATGTTCCACCATGGATGGTCAAACATACGTCTCATAAAACGAAGTATGAGAGTTTGGACGGATCAACAGGGTTTACAGAGCTTGAGGCTAAGGACAAAATGCGGTGGGCAGAGGTTCAGCACCTGCTTGGTGGGGAGGAGGCCACGGGATGTGATGAACTGGCTGGAGAATGATCATTTCAGACTCCAGCATGATAACGGCTAACATCTGCTGAAGGCGTACCATCAACCTTGCATCATTTCAGGTTATCATCTGATTAAATCTAAATAACAATCCTATAAGGTAGGTGACACTACCACTTCCCTGTTCCTCAAATGAGGAAACTGAGGCTTAGTGACATGAAATAACTTGACCAGGTTATACAGCTAATGAATGGCTCAGCCAGTATTGGAAACAGCACCTGGCTAGAGCGTAAGCTCTTCATGAAGGCCCGGAAGGAAACAGATTTTTGAGAGAACCAGAAAGCCCCGTTACAAAGGTTAGGCAGGCCTTTGGGGAGCTCTGTAAAATGTCCTGACAATGTGTCTTGTGTGATAATGGAGCGAAGGTCAGTGGTCAGTTAGATGTCAGAACTACAAGAAGAGCCAACCCATTAGGACTGTGCCAAGATACACAAATGGCACGACCTGGAAGCATGAGAATGCAAACCCTATCAGAATTAGTGCTCATGACCTGGGCAGGTGGGAGGAGCGGGGCAAGGCTGAGCTGAACAGGAGTTAGCAGGCCTCTGCGATGATGGGATGGCGCCCTAGATGAGCCTCCAGAGCTTTCTAGCGGGACGATAAGAGCCCGGCAAACTCCCTAGGAGAGGTTAGCTCTGCTGATCCTATGACTTGCCGTGCTCCTGTTCTCCAACAGCCGGGAGAAACAGGATGACATTTGTGTTCTAAAGAGAAGAGACCAGCTGCCTTGTGGACTGAAGGGGACAGCATGAGCTCAGCAGGGGAAACAGATTTCCAAAGACGCAGAGTCAGTCTCTCCACCCCAAGAGCCACAGAGCGTAGTCTCTACGCAGCTTGCGCCTTCATCTCCCCGGAACGAGGGCATCTCAGAGGGAGAGTGGTGTCGGACAGAGAACGTGAGCAAAGAAGATCTGGGTCAGAATTCTGGATCTGCCTCACACTAGCTCTGTGACCTTGATCAAGTCTCTAAAAACTCTCTGGGCCTGGCACATAGTAAGCTCTCAATAAACATCAGCAAAGGAATACACAAAACCTACAATGACATTCCCCGAGGAAGCTATAGGGCTTTCTTCATGAGCCAGGGGCAAAACGTAGAGATAGGGACTTCCCTGGAAGTCCAGTGGTTAAGACTCCGCGCTTCCAATTCAAGGGGCGTGGGTTCGATCCCTCGTCAGGGAACTAAGATCCCACATGCCACGCAGCGCGGCCCCAAGAAACTTAGAGATAAAGAAATAGCTGTGGCTTTCAAGCTTCTTGTTCTTAGCTGGTGTCAAGAGAGAAAGAAGTATCCCATCTCAGCAGAACACCCTTTGCCCCGGCCATGTATTTCTCAGAAGCCCAAGATGTTTAAAGAAAAAGCTCAAGATGTTTAAAATCCCTATTTGACTAGGAACCCAAAAGAACTAACAACCCACCCATTTATCCCAAGGGAAAAGCACAGCACCAGTTCTCACTTACACAGCGTGAGGTTCCTTGAACCGGCCCACTTGTTGGATGTGGTACATGAGGTCGCCACCATTCACATACTCCATCACAAAGTACAGGCGGTCCTGGGAGAAGACAGCAAAGAGCAAAGTCAGCCTCTTACAGTTTCTTGGGGTCCAAATGGAGAACAGGTAATAGCTGGGATTTATGATCAAAACCACCAGGACTCTATGACAGGTTGGGTGCACTGTTTCCCCAAGCGGAGTATTTGTGCCACTGGAAGTATGCAAGTGACCACAGGCAGTATGTGAATTGTTTTTTTAAATTAATAATGCTAACTTTATACTTGTCGGTACTGGAAGATATAATTAGCACGTTAATCTTGTGACTTAGTGGCTATCATTGTTTAGTAAATCTTATTTTAATAAACAGTGGAGACTATTAAGTGAATCATATATAGGTAATAGGTAAGCTGTGGGAGCCAGCCTCCACCATGTCCCCTGTGATTTCCACTGCCCGGTGTTCACATCCTGGTGTAGTCCCTTCCCTCTGAGAATTGGACTGCCTTGTGTAACCAACAGGATATTGTAAAAATGACAGTGTGTGGCTTCCGGGACTGGTCGCACTGTGAAATATGTGTTTCTGTTTTACTTATATATTAAGGTGGCTGGGTCACTGTGTAAAAGGGGGTTTGCTGTCAAAAGTCACCAAGCTATTGTACGGGGCTGTAAGACCAGGAGGAGGGTAGCAGAGAAGTGATGTGTAGGGCAAAGGGTCCCTATGAAATCAATATAGGATTTGAAGTCTCTTTCCACTACTTACTAGCTGTGCAACAGCTGTTACTTAACCTCTCAGATCTCCAGCTTTCTCTCCATCTGTAAAGTGGACACGACCCACCTGCCCATAGAGTTAAGTACCAAGATGACATATGTAAAGTGTTCTAACAATGATGGCGGCCATACAACAAAGGTTTAATCCACCACTAAAAAAAGTG
Source organism: Aethalodelphis obliquidens (assembly GCF_003676395.1). Classification (NCBI taxonomy): domain Eukaryota; kingdom Metazoa; phylum Chordata; class Mammalia; order Artiodactyla; family Delphinidae; genus Aethalodelphis; species Aethalodelphis obliquidens. The sequence continues at coordinate 19,757,030 of NW_020837974.1, forward strand.
TTCCTTACAGTGCACAGAACTTTATCTTACATATAACAGTCATGTGTGCATTTATCAAATGTGTATTGAGTGTATAATAATTAGAATAAAAACAACGAAACGAAGCTACCACCTTGCAAGCACGATGTGACTAAGCTGAGCGCTTTACATATTGTGTCTCATTTATCTCTGAACAACCCAGCATGACAAACATTACCTTTTCCCCATGGCAGGATTTGAACCCCGGGCAGGTTGGTTTCAGAGTCTACACTTGTAACCTCGTATTATGCAGCTTCCCGTGTAAGGTTCTGACCCAGACATTGTATGGATGTGTGGGTGTGTCCTCCCTTCTGGGAGCTTCCAGTCCAGGGGAGAAGAGAAGGGACGTCAAAAAAAGCTGGCAGACCACAAGGGACGGGTACAGGTTAATCAATCATTTTTGAAATGTTGAAGGACTTTCTCAGCCCGACTCTACTTCACCCTCTCAACATCTCTAATGAGAGGCAGAACCCTCCACTCCAAGGCATATGAGGTTTGCAAAAAGGTCGCTTACAAGTTAGTGGCAGAGCGGAGACAGTCAGCCAGAACTGCCCACACCCTGCCCCTGGTTCTTTGGGGGTTTTCTGATAGAAAACAAGCCTAAAAATAGCATCTGTCTTTGCTGCACATTGAAGAGAACCAAAACACTTGCTTTTAAAAATTATTTTTAAAACTAGCAGATGGCATCGGCCACAGAAAGAGAAGAAAGTGAGGGAGAGATTTCAGTTGCTTGCTTTCTGCTTGGAAGAACTCAACTTGCCCCCCCCAGACTCATTAGTCAGAATCCCCACATCAGGGAGAGAGCTCCACGGTGGGTAATGCCACGTTCTGTGGTCTGTTTCTACCACTCACTGTATTCGGGGCAACCCTGACATCTGTCATCTTCGAACTGTACTGAGTGTGGCGTTGGCACACCAGTTCTTCAGCTATTAAACATTATGGTTGGCATCTTGTTGTCCTTTTATTTTCCGAGCAAACACTTAATGATGCCCACTCTTCGCCAGGCTCTTCTACTGCCAGAGATGCTACTGTGAACGATCTGTGGTGCCCGATGTTAAGGATTCCCCCAGGCAAGTGGGGAGACCAGATAAACTTCCAAATGGCAATGTCTCCCAAAATGGGGTGGGAGATCATTTTAGGTGGGCTATGTTTTTACCTTTCGAGTTTTGTGTTTATCTTAATGCATATTATTAAAAATATAACTAGCACTGAAGCCCCTGCTTTGACGGCTATTATTCCTGTAGAGGGAGAGTAGAATGCCTGGAGTTACAAAAGAGGAGATGGGATCAAGACATGGGATCAGATTATGATGAACTGCATAAGGCCATCCACCCAAACGTCAGTCATCTCACTTACGTTAAGACCTTTACCACGTTGTTCTAAATCATCTGCTAAAATTTACTTATTTTATAATGTTTTTTATTAACTTACCTTATTTTTTTTTTTACTTAAACACAGTTATTTAAAAATTTTAAAACTTCATACCAAAGTCATAAATGGAGATTTATTGTCTCTGTAAAAAAATAAATGCCTCTCTGGAGTCTACTGACTCCATGCTATCACCAGTCTGGCTTTGGTACATCAATCCCTTAAATGACTTATTTTTAAAATAAATGTAATTTGCCCATGTACTTCATCTCCCACTCCAACGCAAGGAACATCAAAATTTGGAAAACACTGCCAATGGCAATCTAGAGCCCATCTTGAGCAGAGAAGTGAATTTTAGAACTTTTATTGAGCATTGATATTTGCAATTCATGGTATTAGGTGTTAAAAGGGCAAAAATGATAAGGTACAGGTCTTGCCGTCAGAAAATTCAGAATCTTGGTTAATTCCATAGGAATTCAGAATCATGGTTAATATACAACTAACTAAAGCCATCATCTAAAGTAGGATGTGTTCAGAGAAATTTCATGAGAGGGACTTCAGCTCACCCACTACCTCCAATTCTGACATAATTATTCCCCCCATAGTGCCCTGAAATCCGACTTTGTTCCCCACGCTTCCTATAAAATTATTCCAAGGCTTCACAGATCTTTCTCATAGTCACGTGCAGTGGGTTTGGATCAGGACCTACTTGCTGGTCTCTCCTACATGGACATCGGAAAGTATGTATTGAATATGGACCCCAAGTCCAGCTTGGTTCCTGCTACTTGCTCTGTTTTCCAAAGAGGACTTGTCACAGCTCAAAACATCAACTCTCATCGCTCTAGGCTGATGAATTTCGACTTCAATTTCTATCCTCTCCCTTTCTCCTGAGCTCCAGTCAGCTCCAGCTGGCTACAGGACGTTTCTACGTGGGTGTTCCACTGTCAACTCCAATTAAAAGCTCCGAAAGGCGAGCTCACCATCTTTCTCTTCAAACTAGCCAGTCTGCTCAACTTTCAAAGTGTTTCTTCCAAATTATCATCGTTATTGCGGTTACTTTTCATTTACACACTTGCCCTTGTCTCTGAAGCGTGAAACGACTTCAGTTAATTTTAAATTTCCTTTCTCCGTGACCGCTCATATTCAATCAGTAAATAAATAAAATTAAATATCTGTCTGTCACCGTAGCGTGCAAAATGGTGGGATAGAATTTTTCAAATTTGGAGTGTGAATATGAGGATAGTCTGATTTAAAACGCTGGCTGGATTGCATGTGCAGAATTCACCAGGGGAGGCCTTGGACAGGGCAGGGCATTTAAAGAGATAATCACTGTTCCTCCAAGACAGCTGAAAGTGGGATGTGACACAATGCCCATGTGACTGTCAGGAGGACACTTGCCACTTTTAATAAGATACCATGGACAGAGAAAATCAACAATGTGGGCAACTCTAAGCGCGTACCCTGCTCTAAGGTGAGTTGCATAAGCGTTAATCTATTTAATGATCTTTAGTGATTTTCCAAGCTGGTCAGTGAATCAATCCTGTCTGTAAACTGTTCCTCTTACTGCAAAGATCCATCTGTTTCTATCAAGAAGCTGTGCAGTTAAGAGCCTTAGCTGTGGCACGAGCTAGTACTGGGTTCAAGTGCCGGTTATCCCGCTTACTTACTCTGAGACCTTGCATCAGTTACTTAAACTTCCCCTGCCTTCCTAAAGGGGCAGGAATAGCTTCTCTTCCATATGGGTTTGCAAAGATGTAACAGATAATGCATGGGGTCCATGCAAACTCACAGAGGCTCACTCAAGTGAGTGTGTGGACACCTTCTTTCCTCTGTATTCTATAGCCTAAGAATCTCTATCAGAATCAAGCAACTTGATGCTCCTCTAACTGTATTTTCTGCTTTCTAAGCTTTGCCCTTCCACATAGAGAGCAAAGTTCTCAAGGGCTAGGGCCATCTCTCTTCTTCCTTGGAATTCTATGGACCTCTGATTATTGAATGAATATGCAAAAGCCACCATCAGAGGGCAGAGAGAACCAGGCTGTGTCTATTCCTCCCCACCCCGGCTCTACATGCCTGGGTTGCACTCCTGGGTCCTTTCCTGCACTCAAGATTCTTGGATGGCTTTAGTTGCCTGAGGCCCAGACACCTATCAAGCTCTCTCCAGCTTCCTCTCCTTGGATGCATTGAATACCATGTTTGCATTGCTAGCAGCAGGCTATGTCCTGCTCCAACCCAGCTGGCCTCCTTGGATTCAAGGTGGCGTCTCCCACCTGACAAGAGCGCCAATTATTCCTTCCCTGTAGATACACCCCCTTCTTAAAGGTTCCTGCTGAATTAGTAGCCAATGACTAGGTGATTGGGCTAGGAATAAAACAACTGACCTATGCTGAATCAATCAGATTCTCTTTCCTGTGTATGAATTGGAATTCGGGGAATTTGGTGGATAGGCAAACTGCGAGGGACTAGGGAAGCCATGTTACCATGAGCGGGGGCGGGGGGGGGGGGGGGTGTGTGGGGGAAAACAAAGAAAGCAAGGAAAAAGAAACAGAGATCCAGTCTAGAAAGCTTTGAAGTTACAGTTTCTAGATCTTCATGACGCTCAGGTACATCTTTGTCTTTGGGTTGTTTTTCTTCCAATAATTCTTTTATTTTGTTGTTTTATCTTTTTAACATCAGCTAGTTTGGAAGAGGTATTCTGTTTCCTGCAACTCAACCATAGCCAACTGAGACTACGGCCAAGAGTTTCCTACAGCAACGCCCTTACATTAAACTATATCCTTGGATACTGCTGCCAACCCAGAGTTGATCCCGAGTTACCAGGACCACTTGGACACTCTCAGTGCTCAATGGACATGTCGTCAGGGGCCACCTCTACAAGTGGAATCATCCTCATCCCCCTCCCTGTCCCTTTTTGCATTCTGGGTTGACGCCCCTCCCGGCATGCGTTGCAACTGAGTTCCTGCTGGGCTACAACAGCAAATTTGGGGAGGAAGTAATTCCTGTCCTTCAATGACTCATAAAATCTAATTCTATTTTTAAAAAAAAGAAAAAAGAAGTGCATATGTTCAATTGAAAAGAAAACATTTAAAATAGATGTTTTGCTTAGGAGACTTAACTGCCTGTGCCCACTGGCGGTTGGGAAACTGCATGAATGTGCTGGGCTGACAATTGTACCCGGGAAAAACTGCAAAAGGGCTGGAGGAAACATAATCCTTTTGTGCCCCTCCAGCCAGGTGCCCCTCCAGCCCAGTTCAAATAATGCGGGTAGCCTCCTTTTTTGTTTGTTCTGCACTTTGTACACCACCTCTTTTATTTTTTATTATTATTATTTTGCGGTACGCGGGGCTCTCACTGTTGCAGCCTCTCCCGTTGCAGAGCACAGGCTCCGGACACGCAGGCTCAGCAGCCATGGCTCACGGGCCCAGCCGCTCCACGGCATGTGGGATCTTCCCGGACAGGGGCACGAACCCGTGTCCCCTGCATCGGCAGGCGGACTCTCAACCACTGCGCCACCAGGGAAGCCCACACCACCTCTTTTAATCCTCACTTCTATGTCACTTTAAAGATGATGAAACGAATATGCAGATCTGTTAAGTGACTTCCTGGAGGTCACACAGCCAGTAATCACAGACCCAGATTTATCTGACTGAGAAGCTGGTGTTTATCCCTTTGTGCTTCTAGAACAACTGGCCTAAACCCCATTCTCTGAAGATCAGTTCCTCTAATGAGCAATTCTCTAAAAATTCAAGCCCCTTCTGATGGCTTTTGTATCTGTGTATTTGAGTATTAACTTTTGCCATCTTGTGGCACATTCAACACTTTTAACTTGTTTTATCATCGACTCTCCTGAAATAATATAAATTCAAAATGAAGACAATTATCCACTGGCCCCTCCCTAAATCAAATCAAAGTTTCGATTTATCTTATCTGTGTCTCTGATTCTTTTCCGTGTGCAGATTCAATTTTAAAACATTTAGAATAATCTCTTAAATAGAATGTAATATCTTACATTTTCTGTTAACATTGTGCCATGCATGCTTTTCAAGGGTCTTTAAAATCCAGTTGTCTAAGAATACTTCTGATGTAACTTTGCTTTTCTAAACAAGTTTTTAGAAATTAAATGTGTATCGTTTTAAGAATGACAAAAATTGTTTTGTATATTGGTAGGGTGTCTTTTTCCTTTTTATCTATTCTGACCACCTTCAAGATTTTTCTGTTTTATCAAGCATGTTTTATCTTTCAAATTCTAAGTCTCTAGCAAAAAAACCATATCAAATTTGCAGCATGTTATAATAAATTTGTCATTTTTTAAAGGTAGATGATTCATAAAAGAATTCTGGGTCACAAAATACAAAATGACGCTCCACTCAGGCTACACTGGCCTCCTTGCTGCTCCTCATATATGCCGAGCATGTCACTGCCTCAGGCGTTTACACTCACTCTCCCTGCTGTCTAGAACACTTTGCCCCTAGACATCCACGTGCCTCGCTCCCTCATTTGCTCTGGTCTCTGCTCAAATGTCATCCTTATCAGAAAGACCTTCCTTGATCATCCAATCAAAAATAGCATCTCTGTCTTCATCCATCCATCTCTCCCCCCTTTATTTTTTGTTATTATTGTTTATTATCTGTCTCCTCCATTCGAATGTAAATTCCAAAGGAACAGGGGACTTTATCTCTTTTGTTCACTGATGTACCCTCACAGGGATGCAGCTGGGTCCTGACATATTTATGTCAACAAATAAATATTTGTTGACAGAATCAATAAGCCTTAGTACCCCCTGTAGACTGGCAGTAATGATCTGACTTTCAGGGATGCTGGCTTTAGGGATACTGCCTATTCCAGCCAGGACGCCTCCACCTCTGGAGCACCAGTCTGGGGGTCAGAGGATATGCAACTCCAGAAGGTGAGCGTGAGACGATGACCACCTTCATGGGCCTTCCTGCTCACCTGAGCCAGGTTAACAATGGTTTGTTTCACCTATAGGCAGGGCTCCCTAAATTTGAAAATCACTCCCACCACGAAGTCTTTCCAATCATCGCAACATCCTTGTGGGGTAAGTAGGTGACTCTTTCATAGTGAAAAGAACACCTGAAGGGGCATGAGGACACCTGCCACTTACCGACAGTGTAACCTGAGGCATTTCAAATTTCTGAGGGTTGGTTTCCTTTGCAGAAGTGGGGACAGTAATACGTGCTTGTGGTGTTCTTGTTAAAATTAAATGTGATCATGACAATGAAGATAATTTCTAAACTAGAAAAAGGAATCTGGAAGTAAGGCAGAGGCAGGATAGCAAGGCTTCGGGGTTTGGGGTTCTAGAGTCTTACAGAACAAATGCCAGCGCCACCCCCCTCACTGTGTGTGGCATTGCTCAAGTTACCGAACTTCTCTGAATATCAGCACCCTTATCTATACACTGGGGGTAGTCACAGGGCCCACCCAGTCGAAGTGTCAGCAGGATAAAATGAGAGGTTACCTGTAGAGCCCTGAGCACAGTGCCTGACACAGGCTGACACACTAAGGCTGCTGCTTTTTGTGGTTTTGATCATCCCTGTTGAGGCCACTTTGGTAGCCACTCAACATAATTTGCTAGCAAAAGCTTGGGCTCTGGGTTCAGTGGGCCTGTGACCCTGTGCTGTGTCCAGGGAAAACTACCCTACATCCCAGTTCCTCAATCCATTCACCTGCCAAGTCGGGTGTCAGATAATCCCTTCCACCCAAGATGTTTTGTGAGGGTGGAACGAAACAGAGTTTTCAAAGGCCCACAGGATGGCAGATGCACAGACAGAAAGTCAGATCCACTCCAGGGATGGGAAAGCTGAAGGAGGAAGCACCAGGTGAAGGATGTGGCCGGGCCCCTGCTGGAGCCTGGAGACAGGTTGGCTGCTGGCGGTTCTGCCCCCACGTGTGTCAGGTAGAGTGGAAATCGGGTAACGTACACTCAAAAGACCTCATAGTGCAGTGATTAAGTGTAAAGGCCCTCGGAGCCAGGTTGTTTGGGTTCAAGTCCTGGCCCTGAAACGTACTAGCTGTATGGCCTCAGTGCCCGTCTGTGACATTGGGACGATGTCAGGACCCATGCAAGGGCTGCCACGGATGTGGCTTATGCTTCACGTATAGTAGGCATTATTAGGTCTTTGAAATAAATTTATGTAAAATTAAAATATATGTGCTTAGCCAAAAGAAAAAGTAAATGAAAAACATTTTCAGTGGGGGCCTTTCACTCAATGAGCATCTGCTGCTGAGTGGACGTGAGATGGGAGGGTCTCTGCTCTCCCCTCAGCCAACCCCGCTCAGCCCCCCAAGGGCCTCGAGTTCAGCTGGCAGGGAGTGTATCTCCCCAAGCCAAGCGTAACTCTGCTATTTAAAGTTACATTTCCCCCCCAAACAATACAGCCCCTCAACATGAGTTCACGATTTCATCTGATCCTCACCAACAAGAAAGCAACCTGTTCCGTCCCTGGCCTTGCTGGAGTGTGAGACCGTGGGTCGGTCTTCAGTAGGAGGCCTCCATCCCCATACAAGACTCGAATTCACTCAATTCTTGTGCTTTATGTTCTCTCGGTTCTTAATCTCTATTTCCTGGCAGGTGACAACTCCTGGAGGGGACCCAGGGTGCTGCACAATTTCCATGCACATCCAGACCCTACTCTCCAATTCCAGAAAGCATAATGAAATCCAAGGCTCAATGTTAAAAGAAGAGCCTCAAATCCACTCTACTCTGTCGTGTTTAAAACAGTAAATTACAAATTAAGATACTGTACTTAATGAATATTAGTCACAAATGACCAAGTTCCCCCAATCTCAACACATCCAGCTAAAATTGAAAACTGCTGCTCCAAGTCAGCCCGGCCTTGAGAACAAGATCTCCTTGTTTACCACTCAGTCTGTTTACCACTGAGACTGTCCTTTATGTGGTGATGTCCACGAGTCAGTTTGGGAACCACCAACGGAAAAAAAGAAAAGATGTGAGAATGAGAGAGTCTAGAGGTCTAAGAGTCTAGTCTAATCCCGTTTCTGTCACTATTTGAATACCTTTAGGCCTTAACTCCCCAAGGTAACACCAGGGATTTGGACTTGTAAGATGTATGCCCTTCCTGATCTTTGCCAAGTCCCATGTAATGTGAATTATTGCTCACTGAATATTTTTCTTTACAAGGACTCTATTCTCTCTCTCTTTTTTTTGGCGGTACGCGGGCCTCTCACTGTTCTGGCCTCTCCCGTTGCGGAGCACAGGCTCCGGACGCGCAGGCTCAGCGGCCATGGCTCACGGGCCCAGCCGCTCCGTGGCACGTGGGATCTTCCTGGACCGGGGCACAAACTCGCGTCCCCTGCATCGGCGGGTGGACTCTCAACCACTGCGCCACCAGGGAAGCCCAAGGACTCTATTCTTTTACTCAAAAATTTTATTTTAAAAGCAAACTTTTGTCACCTTTGGGGCGTAACAGTGAGCCAGTTCATGAAAACTGTCAAATAACAAAAAAAAGTGTCACGCATCTATCCTGCCTTTCCTATATGAACTGTATCACCAGGGGACCAAGCAACAGATGAGGGAAGTCTCTCTTTATAAAAGAATTCCAACTAATAAAGAAAAAGGAATGACAGAATTAGGATATCACCATCTCACAATCCTTAATGAATTCATGGACCTAGGCACAGAGCATCATTGGTTGCCAACACTTTACAAAAACAGAGACAACTGGACATTATGTGACTTTGGATGAAAAAACACACAGCCATCTATGGTCTTGCCAAAGGGGTCAAACCTGGGTCTGACCGAACCTCTAGGTCCCGCTACCAATTTGCAGAAAACACAGAGGACAGAGGAAACATGTGGAGGGGCCCCATGACTATGCACTCAGCAAAATCCAGACTGTGAAAACGCTGTGGCTCAAACAGCCCAGGATCTTTAGCAGATAAAAGAAAGGGATGGAAGGAATGGAGAGGGAAATCACCCTATTAAAAGACAAATCAAATTTCTACAAATGGGAAAGAGTAAACTATCTTATCAAGGGATGCTAAAACTTAAGTGATAAAACTATAGAGACTGGCAAGGAAGTCAAGCTACCATTTGCGGGGAGATTGAGATTGGGACGTAGAGAGGCTTCTAGAGTGGCTGCTGAAGTTCCTTCTCAACCTGGATGGTGGTATGAGGAACGTAACCTGTAATAACTCATTATTAAAACATCAATTGTGTGTGGTTTCTCTATATTTGTCTTATAATATCTCAAAATTTAAAAATGAAAAGACTTTATATTGCCATAAATGAAAGAAATCTGTAAAAATATATAGAAAATAAAAGCAAAACAGCGACTTAGAAACTGCTCTTTGCCAAAGCTCAGAACCTGAAGCTTGGTCCTCTCTCTTCGTTAAAAAGTCAAGTGTTTGGGCTTCCCTGGTGGCGCAGTGGTTGAGAGTCCGCCTGCCGATGCAGGGGACGCGGGTTCGTGCCCCGGTCCGGGAAGATCCCACATGCCGCGGAGCGGCTGGGCCCGTGAGCCACAACTACTGAGCCTGCGCGTCCAGAGCCTGTGCTCCGCAACGGGAGAGGCCACAACAGTGAGAGGCCCGCGTACCGCAAAAAAAAAAAAAAAAAGTCAAGTGTTAAAAAGATGTTAATGGCCATGGTAGCACCAAACAGAAACATTCTCTTTGAGGTACTCAGAAGAACATAAAGTGAACTGAAAAGAATGTAATTTAAAATCCGTGCACCACCCAAAATCCCCCTTTGAGCTACCCAGGACCATTCTGCATGGCGGTGCCCGCTCTATACTTTCGCAAACACGATTTCAGCGCTTAGTCCTGCCTGCAGTGGAGTGAACAATGTTCTTGTAGCCCCTCGTCACCAGCAGACCCCAACAAGAGGCTGGTGGGCCAAAGCCACACAGGGGAATACTGTACACATTTGCCTAGAATGTTCCTTCCCTTGATGACCTGTGGTAGGGAGATTGTCTGGGATTCAGGGAATGGGCCCCAGCAGAAAATCATCCCTGCACCCAAAACATAGATGCCCCTGTGGCGATGAGGCAACAACCTCTCCAACTTCTGCTATCACAGCCCCCCACTGCATTGTTTTGTAACTATCCCCATGTCTGTTTACTTTGCTTTAAGAGCATGACCTTCTCAGAAACAGGACCCAGCTTACCCAGCACTATACCTCAGTACTTGGTCCAGGCCAAGGCCAATGCTAAATGCTTGTGAAGTGAATAACCAGCATCTATGAGCGTGTACCAGGTACCAAGCACTGTGTTAAGTGTTTCTCATGTATAATCTCATTTCCTCCTCATAGCAACCTTGGACGTAGCTCATTCACAAATGAGGAGACTGATACCAAGAGGTTTTCTAATTTTCCCAAGGCCACTCGGCCAGAAAGTGACAAAGCTGGGATCTTGACCCCAAATGTGTCAAGAGACTACTTAGAACAGGGAAGGGGCTGGGCTCTGGCTCTACCCCTTTCACAACAGGTAGTTCTATGCCTGGCGTATGGTCTGCACTGAGAAAACCCACCCCAAACCCAGTTCTGCGTCTTCCTAGGCTGGAGGGACTCAGTCTAACTTAGCAGAGCACAGGACTTGGTGATGTTGGAGAAGAGAGCAAGCCCCAAGCTTTAAGGTATACGCAACTTGCAATAGTGTCGCATCTCGCACAGGGGTTGGGCTCTACAATCAGGATGTAGGGTGAGAACTGGAGAGAGTCAAAATAATCTTGAAAACTCCCTTAAAGCATCTTCAAGACACTGGGCCTTTGGCCCTTAGAAGCTCCCAAAGCAAGAATTAACTTTATCTCTTTGCATTTACGCTCTGCCTCATCTCTCCCCTGCCCCCTGCCCCGCCCCGCCACAGTGCCTGGTACCTGGGAAAGGCTCACAGATGAGGTATAGAGCTGAGTAAGCTGGGTCCCGTTTCTGAGAAGGTCATACTCTTAAAGCAGAGGAGATAAGACATGTGGATACAAGGCAATGGGGTCTGTCATAGCAGAACATGGAGAGGTGAATGGGTCCCCAAATTGTTGCCTGATCACCACAAGTACCCCCCTAGGTATGGAGACCAAGGTTTAGTCTGAACAGGGGAAAGGTAAGGAGTTGCTTGAAGGGACATCTCTTATTCTCACAGATAGAGGGAGAATCACAGTCAATAGCAGACAGTGCACAGATGCCCCCTTCTTCTTAGGAGCCTGGTTCTGACCTCACTAGTCCCTGCCCAGGCTGTGTCCCCTGCCCCGGGAGTCCTCTGCGGGCTGTGTTCTCAGGCAACCCCTCCTCCAAGAAGGTCCATGCAACCTGCAACGTGAACTCGTGCATTTACCTGAAGAGTCCACAGGGCCGACTGTGACCCTCTAGGGGCACATAGGAGGACCTTATCCCTCATCCCCATCTGAAAGTTCTGCTAGTACATCTCAGATTGTGAGTCCTGAGTTCCTGTCCGCAAGTCACCTCTTGCTGCCAGAGGAAGGCCCTGCTCCCTTGGTTATAAAACCAATTGCCTGAGTTCTTTATCTTTGTTGAAACAGCATCTGCCTCAGGGGAGAGTGCTTCTCAGCCGCAACCTCAGAAATTCTCCGTGGCCGGCTGTCCCTGGGCCCTGACAGCTTCCTGTCTCTAGGAGGGGAAGGGTCCGGGTGTCTGTTTGGGGTGGCCGCTGCCGGGACAGCTCTGGCCAAAGCCTGAAGGCTGGAGAGGGAGTGGCCCAGGTCCCCGGGCGGTTACCATGGTCTGGAAGCAGGAATGCAGCTGGGTCAGGAAGGGCGGCTTCCCGGGCAGGGCCAGCACCCGCTTCTCCACCATCGTGCATTCCACGTCATCGTCTTGAATCACCACGTCCTTCTTCAGGATCTTCACGGCGTACAGCTCATCTGTGCCCTTCCGCTCTGAGAGCATGACCTGCGAGAGAGCGGGCACGTCAGTGTAGTAGCGGAAGGGGCCCCGGGGAAGCCACAGGCGGCTGACGGTCACTCAGATCTGCTCCAAGCTTCGTCCACGTGCCCTCGGTGGATGCTGGTACGACACGTGAAGTTTCCCACAGACCTCGCACCTTGAATGGCTGAACCCAATCAACAGAGGATGGTTCCAAAACAGAGACAGACTCACAGACGTAGAAGACAAACTGATGGTGACTAAAGGGAAAAGTGGTGGGGGCAAGGAGGGATAAATTAGGAGTTTGGGGTTAAAAGATACACGCTACTATAAATAAAATAGATCAACAAGGACCTGCTGTGTAGCACAGGAAATTCAGTATCTTGTAATAACATATAATGGAAAAGAATCTGAAAAAGAATAAAGGTATATAAACTGAATCACTTTGCTGTACACCTGAAACGAACACAACATTGTACATCAATGGTACTTCAAATTTTTAAAAAGCGTATCACTAAAAATTTTTTAAAAAATTTTTTAAAAACAGAGGATGGTTCCAAGAGTGATGAGCAAGTATTTGGATATCCCTTTGGGATACATATCAATGCCAGCCAAACATGACTAGAATACAAACCCCACGAGGGCAAGTATCTTTGCCTGCTTTGTTCACTGGTGTAACCCCAGAGTCTGGAACGGTGCCTGGCACACAGTAGGTGTTCAAGAAGTATTTGTTGAAGGAGGGAATGAGTGAATTCCTGAAAGAACTGAATTTGGGGCAACTGTTTCCGTATTCTTCCAGTTGTTTAATATTCATTAAGAGCCTTTTAAGCACCGGGGAAGCAGCATTAGATGAGCAGGCACGTTCTCTGACCCTGCATTCTAGGGAGGAAGGAAGACTTTGGACATTAATTACAAGGATGATTAATGTAATATTTTAACATCCTCTCCTGTTGTCCTGGGGCTTCCTTTCATGCAGCTGTGGTCACAATCCGAGCATGTTAATCAGTGTGGCTTGTGACACATCATTATCTGCACTGGCTGTGACTATGCCAGAGAGAACAGGGACCAGCAGGTACCATTCTCAAGAAGCCTCTTAGGGAGCATGGGGCGGGACCACACTGTACAAGACCTAACCTGGTCTGGGGGCTTCTGAGATGGCTTCCTGGAGGAAGAAGCAATCGGACTGAAGTAACTATATACTGTGTGTACTGTGTCAGACATTTTGCAGGCAATAATATCAATCACCACAATATTCTGAGTGCTGACCAGGGTGCCAGACAATGGTTTTCATTTATTATGTCTCATTCACTTTGCCTAAGACCCTAGGAAGTCGGGACCATTAAGAACCCTATTTCAAGGGGGGAGGAGCAGTGGGGTGGGGGGTTAAGAGGTACAAACTATTAGGTATAAAATAAGCTCCAAGGGCATATTGTACAACACAGGGAATATGGCCAATATTTTATAATAACTGTAAATGGAGTATAACCTTTAAAAATTGAGAATCACTATACTGTACACCGGTAACAGAATATTGTACATCAACTACACTTCAATAAGAAATAAATAAGTTAGTTTAAAAATTAATTAATTAAAAAGAAAAGAGCCCTATTTCATAGGAGCCCGGGGCTCAGGGAAGCTAAGTGACCTGTCACACCACAAATTCAGTTAGGGACAGAGCCAGGATTTTGAACTCCGGTTTACCTGATCCCAAGGTCTCTGCCTTTATACACTCCACGTGTGAGAGTTCCAGAAGAATCCTCAAGGAGTTTAGGTGGCTGAGGAAATGAAATGCTCGTCCCTGACTCAGCTGGAGGATCAGAGAGAGCAACAGAGGCCTGGGACCAGAGGGAGTGACGCACAGAGGGAGCCCCGAGGCAGGAGGGCAGCTTGCACAGTCCGCTCAGCTCCTGCCCTGATGGTAAGAGGCCTGACTGGACTCCTGCACGGCAGCTCTGGGCTGCGCTCGCCGCCCCTCACAGAGGCCCGTCTCCTGCCCGCACCACCTTTTCTCTCATCACAGCCAGGGGTGGCCATGGGCGATTCAGGCCTAGGAATCTAGAGCACTTAGGGAGAAAGTCCCTGACGCACACCTCCGCACCAAGAGGACTTTTCCGACTGCTTTCTCCCCCAGCCTCACCATAGAAATACGAGCTGCCAGCTGGGCAGGTCCTCCCTGCCGGGCATCTACTCAGCCTCACAGCAGACCCACTCACCCCCATGGCAGAGGAGGGCTCGAAGTGCTGGAGTGCGTGTCTTTAGCTCATTTCCCATCTCCCTCTGCTCCCTCACGGGTACCCAGAGCCGTTTTTCCTTCCCTAGTCCTCAACCAAGGCAGAACCAATGACTCCACTAAGATGTTAAGAGTAGGCTGGAGATAGGGGTTTTCTGCTCCCAGATTCCTGAGAAGGCAGGGCTGGGGCAAGGGCGGAGAGGTGACTTAGCCAGAGGCAAAAGGGTAGAGAGACTGAAGGAGGATGGAAGCAGAGTCATCAGCTGAGAGGACCCCCAAGTACACAGGAGGGGCTCAGCGCTGAGCTGGCTGTGAGTGTGGCAACCCCACTGCCCCGTCACCACTGGTCGACGTACCATCTAACAACCCAGAGTACTCGTAGACAACCCACCCCACCCCACCACCACCCAGGAACACAGGGGAGGGGCCCCGGACACCTTGAATGTCAGTGCAGTCCCCTGTCTGGAGGAGTAGCAGGACAGATGGCTGGGAATTTCCCCAGGCACCAGAGGCAGGGGTGAACACCCTACGTCTGTTTCAATTACTCCCCTTCTACAGATGAACAAACTGAGGCTCAGAGAGATTAACCTGCTGGAGCTAATGATTGTTCTAAAAGTGCAGATCTGACCAGGCTACTCAAATGTTTCAAGTCCCTCAGTGACTCCCGCAAGTCAAACAATTTCTTGACCACATCCTGTTCTTTCTTCTCCTCTGGCTCTTCTATTGCCAGTGCCTGTAGTGTCCTTCCACACGCTTTCACTGCTCAGAAAATCTGAGATTCAGCTCAGATGTTCCCTTCCTCTCTATCCCTCAATGATCCACGTAGACCAAACAGGTCACTCCCTCCTCTGGACACTGGGACTGCTTTGTATCTATGGCAGGTACTTTAGGGCAAGTGTTTCCAAACTTCAATCAATCATTCACGTGCCTTTTTCACATTTTTTCCCTACCACCTAAACTGGTATTTACTTAGTATTTTTTAAATCTAGTCACATCTTTACTTAACTACATTTATCTGAAAAGGAAATTTTATATCACCACCATTAATGGCAAGCCAGTATCACCAGCCATAAGTGGAAGATGAGCATAAAAGTAAATAAAAGTGAGGGCTTCCCTGGTGGCGCAATGGTTAAGAATCCGCCTGCCAATGCAGGGGACACGGGTTCGAGCCCTGGTCCCGGAAGATCCCACATGCCACAAAGCAACTAAGCCCGTACGTCACAACTACTGAGGCCCACATGCCTAGAGCCCGTGCTCCGCAACAAGAGAAGCCACTGCAAAGAGAGGCCCGTGCACTGCAACGAAGAGTAGCCCCCACTCGCCGCAACTAGAGAAAAGCCCGCGCGCAGCAACAAAGACCCAACACAGCCAAAAAATAAATAATAAATTTATTTTTTAAATAAAGTAAATAAAAGCAAAGCAGTGCTAGGAAATTCTAGCTGGATACTGCTGGCTGCTGAAGGTTCCAAGCCAGGCCTGTGTTTTCCTCTTGTTTAAGGAAAAAAGTGATATTAGCAAATGTTAGCTATTAATGGCACGTTGTCATCAAATGAGACTTTCTGATTCAAGTAATTAGAAAGACTAAGAGAAAACGTAAAAAGAGAAAAACCTTATCATTCATATGGCACCTATGTACCACCTTAAAAAAACTCAATTACTCAACTAAAATCATCTTGCAAATCATCAAGACTATGTGCTTCACACCTTAGAAAATACTGTTGCATTTGTAGAGACATTTATCTTTCAGTCAATCAACAGGGATGTGTGAAGATTCTCAGTGCCTCGCCCTGCCCTAAGCCACAGGGGTAGAGGAGAGAATAGCCAGTACCAGAGGACCTCCCCCCCTCCGACATCCTGCAAGTGCTACACAAAGGGGCAAACTCTGGAAAATTCTCCTATAGCATCTGGAGGAAAACAGAGCTGACACACACGAAGCATTAATAACAATTTAGAGATAGAACTGAATCAAGTTCTAGAGCAGGGGCCAGCAAACTTTTTCTGTAAAAGGACAAAGAGTAAATATCATAGGCTTCAGGGGACAGTCTCTGTATCCACTACTCAACTTGCCACTGTAGTGGGAAAGCAGCCGTAGACCACACACAAGTGAATGGGTGTGACTGTGTCCCAATAAAACTTTATTTATAAAAATAGCTGGTGGGCCCAGCACCAGTAGTTTGCTGACCCCTGTTCTAGAACATGTATTTCAAAAAAGATCGGGAAAAAATAAGAGTGACTACATTATCAAAAGTGGCCACAGTTAAAAAAAATAGAACTACCAGAAGACCCAGCAATCCCTCTACTGGGCATATACCCTGAGAAAACCATAATTCAAAAAGAGTCATGTACCACAATGTGCACTGCAGCTCTATTTACAGTAACCAGGACATGGAAGCAACCTAAATGTCCATGGACAGATGAATGGATAAAGAAGATGTGGCACATAACAATGGAATATTACTCAGCCATAAAAAGAAACGAAATTGAGTTATTTGTAGTGAGGTGGATGGACCTAGAGACTGTCATACAGAGTGAAGTAAGTCAGAAAGGGAAAAACAAATACCGTATCCTAACGCATATATATGGAATCTAAAAAAAAAAGGTCTGAAGGACCTAGGGGCAGGACAGGAATAAAGACACAGACCTAGAGAATGGGCTTGAGGACATGGGGAGGGGGAAGGGTAAGCTGGGACGAAGTGAGATAGTAAAATAGATAGCTAGTGGGAAGCAGCCGCATAGCACAGGGATATCAGCTCGGTGCTTTGTGACCACCTAGAGGGGTGGGATAGGGAGGGAGGGAGGGAGATGCAAGAGGGAGGGGATATGATATATGTATACGTATAGCTGATTCACTTTGTTATACAGCAGCAACTAACACAACAATATAAAGCAATTATACTCCAATAAAGATGTTAAAAATTTAAAAAAAGTGGTCACAGTTTAACTTGGATATGGACCCTAGCATGCTTTTCATTTCTTCCAACTCCTTCTTAGAGCCTTCTGATTGGGCAGGGGACTTATCTGGCCACAGCTGATTGGATTAGAGGTGGAGAACTGATCTACGTTGAACCAATCAGATTCTCTCATTGAAAGATGTGGCATTAGGATGCTCCATGTAGGCAGTCTAGGATCCTGAAAAGAAAAACACACAGATCTGCCTAGAGTGGTCCTTTCCTACCACATGCAGGCAAAGAAAAGTGACCCGGATGTGTGGGGGAAACAAGGAGGTCAGGGAGGGCTTCCCTGGTGGTGCAGTGGTTGGGAGTCCACCTGCCGATGCAGGGGACACGGGTTCATGCCCCAGTCCGGGGGGATCCCACATGCTGTGGAGCAGCTGGGCCCGTGAGCCATGGCTGCTGAGCCTGCGCCTCCAGAGCCTCAGCTCCGCGGCGGGAGAGGCCGCGGCGGTGAGAGGCCCGCGTACCGCAAAAAAAAAAAAAAAAAAAAAAAATGAAGGTCAGGGAATGAGCAAAGGCCTTGCTTTCCAGCTCTTGGTTCCAGTCTCTCAGGAGGCTTGGCTGTTTCCATAGAAACCTCCATATCTCCCCAATAAAGTTATTATTTTATTTATACTAGCTTGAGTGAATGTCTACCTTTTAAAGATCTATAAGACAAAATTATAGCTTGAGGAGTACAAATGCTTAATAAAAATAAAAATGTCAGTAAGTCAAATAGCATCAGGTTAATACATGACCTAAAACAAGACAAATTCCATCATTTATAAATTCCATTCTTCAGGTGCCTCTTGCCTATATCAGAACCACGTGGGGTACTTGTTTACAAGGAGATTGCAAGCGCCACCTCTCATCCAGAAGCTCTGACTGTGGCCTGGGAGGACGCATTTTAACAAGCGCCTCCCTTCCCCTTGATTCTAATCACTAAATTTGTTGCTCTGAGGAACTCTGAGGTAATTATCAGAATTGATTCATTTAATATGAGGGATAGGAGGTGTCTAGAAGTAAAACAGATAGAATCCTTTTATTTTGAGTGTCCCAACGCTCTCTCCGCAGTCGTTACCAGGGGTGGAAAGGGAACTTTGCTCCTTAATATTCGAATCGAGCTTTCCTTTCCATAGGAATCTCTCTGCCCTTGGAGAGCTTTCTGAGAGCTTCCTAGAGCTTTCCCGGTATCATGAAAGAAGTGATATTCTGTGGTGGTTTCAAAACATGTCTGTAAATATCTGACACTCCTCAGTGAAGGGGCAGAGTCTGTGCCCTCTGTTCTGGAACCCGGGCAGCCTATGTGACTGCTTCAATGAATGGAATACAGTGGAAGGGATCCTGTGTGACTTGGGAGATAGCAGCTTCTCTCAGTTTCTCTTGGGACACCTGCCTTTGGAGCCCTAGGCCACCGTGCTAGTGAGGCCACAGCATGAGACCACGTGAAGAGGCCTGGAGACCACACAAAGAGCTTGCTGCCTAGACAGCACTGGGTGCTCCAGCCTCAGCTGTTCCAGCTCCAGCCACTGCAGGACAGAGCCCAAGCCACAAGCAACCCGTGAGACTTCCCAATCTCCTGACCCACATACACCATGAGAGATAATAATATACAAGTGTTGTCGTTTTTAAACCTCTGAGTTTGAGGATGATTTGTGATGCAGCAACAGGCAACTAGAACAGATTCATCTGAGTTCATATGTGCCCTAACGCAACCCAGCCTTGTCAGGTGTGGCCCCTGTTACCTTGCTTTATTTATTTCTTGTGTTTGGTTATGAACGCTCTTTTTAATCGAAAAACTTTTAAGACTTCAATTGAGATGGGCAACAGAGATGGAATTCAGTCTGCCTTCCAAATGTATCACCTTTCCTAGTCTCACCCAGGACTTGGGAGGCTGGCCAATTCATTTATTCGTTCAGTAAACATGAATTAAGTGTCTGGGATGCGCCAGGCACTGGCGATGCAGAATGACAATCCCTTCAGGAGGCTTACACACCGGCGCAAATGAGTCCAATTCAATTATGATTAAACTCCTGAAAGAGAAGTTCATGGTGCCCTGAGAGTGTTCACATGGAGGACTTAACCTGGTTTGGTGGGCCGGCAAAAGATGCCCTGGGGAAGTGATGGTTAAGCTGAGACCTGAAGGATGACCAGGACCAGCACAGTGGACATGGGGGAGGCATATTCCAGCCAAAGGGAAGCCAATCGTGTTCCCTTAGGATTAAACTACCTGGATCCACAAACCTTGGTCTAGAATTACTGTAGGAAGTGAGCTCTTAAGCTCTAGAACTCAAAGTCCAGATGCCAACTCCCAGCCCTCTGAGATGTCTCCAGCAGAGAGAGCAGCAGTAGCACCAAGTCGGGTGGCTGGACAAAGAACGGGTGACATTCAAAGGGAATGGGCCAATGTGTGTGCCAGGGAGAAAGACAATGCTGGGATGACCAGCATGTGAGAGAAGGTGGCCAGTTTGGGGCTGATATGATAACCACCCCCATTTCTTACCTACTCTGTGCATTATTTCATTTAATTCCACACAGATGGGTAGTATAGGTACTGCTACCATCCCCATTTCACAGGAGAGGAAGCCAGGGCTTAGAGAAGTTAGGTGAGTTGTCCAAAGTCACTCTTACTAGGAAGTGACCCTTCTAGGTCACCTATCTCCAAAGTCCATGCTCTTAACCATCTGATTCTCTGAGCCCTGAGCACCAAGTGTTGGGTCATGAGGCTGTACTGTCTGCAAATTATTGCTGAAGTGTTTCAAATTCGACTCCAGATCCTGGCCCTGTTCTCCTTTTCCTACCCATCCTACCTGTTGAGACTTCAGCCCTTGTGGCCTAATTCATGGTCAAGAACAGAACACTTATGTCCTTTCTCCATTTCTTATACAACCACTAACAAACCACTCATCTACTCGTCAAGATGAGCTTGGTCTGAGTCAGTTCATCCATCTAGTCCAAGAGCTCTATTGGGAATTGTGTGCCAGGCATGATGCTAGGCACTGGTGATGCGTCCACGAACAGGACAGACGTGGCCCTGCTTCCAAGCAGTAAGTGGCTTGAGAAGATCTTACTCCCTCCATCCGTGCCCTGAAGTGTTGGTACGAGAGGGAAAAATGACAGAAAAGCAGCCACAGCACCAGCAATGGCGATGGCCATGATCTAAAATGCTCCTTTACATAGACATGATTTTTTATTAATTGTCTCTCGCAGTTTCTGGAGCTTCCACTTCAGTTAATACCAACATCGAGGGCATGGGCTGTTTGTTCAGCTGTCCCTCCATCTCTAGGGTGAGGATTCCAAACAGATTGAAAGGCTGTCTTGAAGGGACGTTCTTATCAAATTCCAAGCCACATCTGTTCCCCAAGAATCTTCTGGGAGAGATGTGATCAGCAGCAGCAGCTCTGGTGACAGCAGATAAAATGCAAAGTAGCCCAGGGACTCCTAGCCAGAAAGTTGATGGAGATGAACTTAACTGGCAAATCCAAACGGCCAAATGTGCCTGGAACCTTGGTCCTTGACCATGGGACAAGATGGCATCATGGTTAGGGCAGGGACTTTAGAATTAGGAGACCTGGTAAATATCCAAGTTCCACCCACATACTAGCTGCGTGACCTTGGGAAAGTCACTTAACTTTTCTGAAACTTAATTTCCTCGTCTATAAAACAGATACACTAGCAATGCTCAGCTTTGGGTGGTGCTAAGGGAACTTTGGGGGATAAAGTATGCAAACTGTACACCTTAATTCAGCTCCGTGCTGGGCAAATGATGAGTACTTAGGGACTTGTACTAGTTATAATAACAAAGAACCAGAAACTGTGTGGCGTAAAACAACAGAAATCTATTCTCTCACGGTTAAGGAGACCAGAAGTCTGAAATCAAGGTGTTGGCGGGGTTGGTTCCTTCTAGAGGCTCTGAGAAAGAATCTATTCCATGCCTCTCTCCCAGCTTATGTGATTGCCAGCAATCATTGGTTTATGGACACATCATTCCAATCTCTGCCTCTGTCTTCACACGGCGCTCCTCCCTGTGTCTCTACCTCAATTTCCTCTTCTTATAAGGAGACCAGTCATTGGATCGGGGCCCACGCTAATCCCGTCTGAACTCTGAACTTGATGACATCTGCAAAGACCCTATCCCCAAATACGGTCAAATTCACAGTATCAGTAAGTCAGAACTTGAAAATATATATTGAGGGGAGACAATTCTATCCACTACAGTGGTTATCATCAGCTTCATCTTTTCAGAGAAGGACCAAGGGGACCACTTGTGATCCCTGTACACAGCATCAATTTCCAGCTCTCAACTGGCTAAGGAGATTTGCCCCGAGGGACTTGCGTGTCCATGTGCTTACTAAGGGGAGAGGGCAGAGACAGTTAGGGACCAAGGCCCCGCTCCCCACTCCTCCAACTTCAACAGACACCTGCCGCAAGTCCAAAGCCAAACTGAGCCTCCCTTAATTCGTCTCTCTTACATCTCTCATCCAGGGCATCAACAAGTTTTGTTAGCTCTGCATTCAAAGTACATGCCATACCCAACCTCCTTCCTGATCTGAGCCACCACGATCCCCACCCTGGTCTCCTGCAATTGCCTCCTAGATAATTGTTTCCACTCTACCTGCTCCCAACCTCCACGTACACTCTGTCCTGCCCGCAGGATCCTTCCCCCAGATACACCCAAGAGTTTGCTCCCTCACCTCGTTCAGTGCGACTTCCTTGCAGAGATCCTCCCTGACCACCTTCTCTAAAGCTGCAGCCCCTTTGTCACTCCCCATCCCCTTCCACTACTTTGTCTTTCTTCCCACACCTGGCATTCTATTAATCGCCATTTGTTTCTTTTCCTCCCTCCCTAGTACAGGAGAACAGCTGTTTTGTTTGACTGGTTTGCTGTCACATCCCCAACATCTAGACACTCAATAAATATTTCTTGAATAAATGAATGAAAATATCTGAGTGAGGGTGAAGTAGTTTCAAAAAAAAATCCCTAGATCTAGGTCACTAAAGATCTTTCGTTACTTGGTTCTCAGCATTGTTTAATTTATCTATGGCTACATCCAACCTATAATTCACAATGAATCTGAGGTAGCATTCAACATTATATAATATTAAACAAGTAGATTTTATGATATGTAAATTATACCTTGATAAATCTGGTTAAAAATGAGTATATAGCACATAGCGTGTATGTGTGTGCCTATATTATATAGTGTGTATGTTTGTGTGTGTTGTACTATCAGCTTCCTAGAGGCCAAAGCAACCAGAGGTACATGAAATGATAACAGGAGTTCGTATTTTCTACAGGGAAAATCATTTTTTGAGGAGAAAAATAAGCTTTCCCTAGAACTTAGGCCTAAAGGAAATGCCTCACATGGATCCTGAACATGCGTTGCCGCCGTGGACAATGTTCTTAATAACATCCCTATGACAGGGTCAGAAGAGGAGAGACCATACCATCTAGCACTGTCGGAGCCTGCAAGCTTGACTAACACACGGGTGTCTGGAAAAGATGCTAACTTGATGAACTCAGATGGTGCATCTAAAATAGAGACAGAGAGAGACACATTTGGGGCTCACAGTGTCCCCAAACACTAATTTGAGAGGAGAGGATGGGTAAGGTGCAAGGAGCTGAGGGTGCACGGGAGAGGGATGGAGAAGCAAGTTAAGCCGGGTGTGTACAGTGCAGGCCTCCAGGGGGACCACGAGCCCCTCTCCTGGCCTCTCCCACACCCGCCACACTGGCTTGTGGACAAGGTGGGGTGCGGGTCTGATCTGGTGCAAGGTGTGTACCCTCCTCTATTTTAGGGTTCTGTCTCTTTGAGGGTCCCCCGCCCTCTGGTTCCCCACCCTCTGGGACTGTCTCCTGCTTGGGCTCCACCCAGTCCCTCCGAAGACCTGCAGAGCAGAGAGTACTTTAGATCAGCTCAGTTCTAAGTCTGAAGGCAAATCCGGTCTCCTCCCCTCCCCCACACTTTCCTTGGGTTTGCCTCGCCTGCTCGTACTGAGCTCCTCTTTCTCCAGGCTGCACATGACCATTCCCTGAGGGGCCTTTACTGGCTGATGCTTGGGCCCCACTCCAGACCAATTAAATCGGAACCTTCTAAATATCTGGGACCTTCCTGTGTGGCCTGCCCTGGGAGAGGACGAGGTGACGAGCTGGCCAGAGGCCATCAGGATGGTATTGTAATCAGGGGCTGGAGCGCTGGGCAGACACTGGCCACTGTTCTTTCAAGGGCGTCTGCTCACTTGGGAGTAGGATTTTGAGAGAGACTTGGGTGTGGCCAGGTTACTAAATGAAGGTGAGCGTCCACACATCCTCATCTCTTTACAGCATGGCAGGTATCCTGACAAGCTGTTTAACGTAAGAATGTGATTTTGACCTTGACAGAATCTAATAAGCTGGAAGTTCATATCTAATTAGAACTGTAAAATCACAGTAGGTACAAGTTCATCTCTGGAATCACGAGTTCAAAGTTTAACTCTATCATGTGCTTGCTGTGTGATCTTGGGCAAATTACTCAGCCTCTCTGAGTCTCAGTTCCCTCATATGTAAAAGGGGCATAATGATAGCTCCTCCCTCAGCAGGCTGTTGTCAGAGTGACATAACGCAGGTAAAACTCAGAGCCTGCACACAGAAAGCCATATGGTTAAAGTGAAAGAATAAATACAGAGAATAAGAGGAATGGTGGGTACAGTGGCTCTTTCCCACAGTCTCCAGGTGGCAGAAAGTGAATTAGAGCAATAGACCAAAATTTCTGCAAAATCTATTTCCCAGGAGATCCTTATGCGAAGCCCAGAATGAAGGGCAAGGTCTTACTGTCTGTGTTTAGAGGTGGGGCTGGCACCAGCCCTCCGGGAGAGGCTAAGGGGACGCTCCTGCGGGGAGCTACATGCTCAGTCCAGACGGGACTTCCCTGAGGAATCAGCAGACCATCTGTCATCTTCTGAAATTCTGAATGGGGAAGCGACGATATACCCTGGATTCCAGGCCGTCACAGACTCATCTTCTCCAGCAGAGCCCTCCTTCAGACTGAGCTGGGGATGAAGAGACGGCTTAAGCCACCCAAGCCCTGATAACCAGAGGCCTGGAATGAGGGGCAGAGCCATTCCTACCAGGAGACCTTGTAAGTAGATGTGGGGATAAATCTAGACAAGAGTCCACCCCCATGATGATGCTTCAATGATACGTGTCCTAAGAGCTTATATAGACAGAACTCAATACACTACGTTCATCAGAGTTGATGAATTCTTTATCTTTTGAGGTTCTCCTAACTTTCAACTTTCACCAGACATGCAGATGTCCTAACATGTTCTAGGTTATCTTAAGGCCCTAATTTTAATCCCCCAAAGTGTATTGTTACTGTTCAAACTTTGGGTCAGATTTTCTAAGCGTATGTATCCACACATATGTGTGTTTAAATTTTATATTTGATGGTGGACACGCTAATCGAATATGAAATCATGTGGTTTGGGGGAATCAAATGCATTCGCCGCTAGCAGCAAACTGGAAGTCAGCAGTCTAGAAGTGGTTCCTGGCTTCTAATAGCTTGCTCTGGAGGAGAAACTGGGTGGACTTGCAAATTGAGGAAGTACTTCAGGAAAAATTGAAAAGTGGTATAGTGGGGGAAAGGTGCTAATTGGGAGTTAATAGTGTGGATCTGGGTAGGACTGAAGCACTTTTTGGATACAATCTTCAAGTTGGTAAGACAAAAATAAGAGCAGTGATAGTGTGCAGATCAACTGGATTATTTCATGATTTATTATGTAAGGTTTTCCATATTTAAAATAAAATCTCTTTATATGGTTACGTACTGTATGATTCCAACTATATGACATTCTGGAAAAGGCAAAACCATGGAGACAGTAAAAAGATCAGTGGTTGCTAGGGGGTAGGGGGTGGGAGGGATGAATAGGCAGAGTGCAGAGGATTTTTAGGGCAGTGAAACTACTCTGTATGATACTATAATGGTTGATGCATGTCATTATACATCTGTCCAAACCCGCAGAACGTACACCACCAAGAATGAACCCTAATGTGAATTGCAGACTTTGGGTGATCATGATGTGTCAGTGTAGGCTTATTGACTGGAATGAATGTACCACTCTAGTGGGGATGTTGATAACGGGGGAGGCATGGAACTGGGTGGTAGATAAACTGAGTTTTCAGATCAGAGGTCAGGGTGACACGTGTCATTAAGATTTAAGCCTCTTAAAGTGATGCCATGTCACACATTAGATTTAATCAAGTTGAATTTTTGCCCACTAGCAGAGAAAGCCAGTGGAAGTGTGAAACGGAGTTTAGAATGGAGGTACTTTCCGCCGAGTCATCTCTGGCTCATGTGGACTTGCTATTGTTAAGCAAATGTCACTACACCCATGGAAGGAATGACTCATAGTCACTGCTGGAAAGAGGGAGGAGAGGGAATAAGAAGGTTTAAACTTGAAACGCTGAGCCCTGAGTTTTAAATGAAGAGGCTTAGTTGGATTTAATAAGAAGTGTTTGATTGGGTTGTAATAAGAAATGCAAAAGAACTATTATTTCAAAACTCTGGGTTGTATCACTTCTAATTATTGATATCATAGAATTGATATGGTGGAATCGGTAGGTATCCATTCGAGTTATTGAATTGTTCTCTTGAGCTCAAATCAATGCTGGTGTCCTGTAGGTTTGCTTAGTCAATTTTCTTTGAATCACATGTTATATCTGACAGAACTAGATGGTTAAAATAAAAGCAGATTTAATTTGACTCTTTTTTAAACAGTTCCTGGGAAAACAAACCAATAACTGATGCCTTTTACCAAAAGAAAACGCAATGAAACCCTTAAGGGTCTGTCATTCATTTCAACTATTAGGCGCACAAAGGAAGCCTGTTGCCCTATAATCTGATCTGCTCTGTGCACACAAGCCTCCCTTTATGATTGGTGTCACAGACTAATGGAGAATGGGTTTTCTCCAAGGCAGGAGCGGAGCATGTTGAGGCTGGGTGGCACAGTGGTCATGTGTTTGGGAGCCAGACTCTCTGGGTTTGGACCTGAATCCACCACTGCATGAATCTGGAAGTCTCTCAACTCTCTGAGCCTCCATTCCCTCATGTAAAAAATGGGGATAATGACAGCACCCACCCCATAAGATCGTTGTGAAGATGAAACAAGCAATGCATATAAAACACTTAGATGGGTTCTCAGCACTCAAAATACAATCTCTGCAGTGATTTTCAATGAGGTCAATACATAATAACAAACAGAGCTGAGGGGCGGGGAAGGATTGAAACAAACTATGGCATGTTTAATTATATTAACCATCCGTAGGTGTACATTCAAAATATTTACTATGGGTGTTGGATGATTAAAATCTATAGGTCTCTGCTATCACTTTTTTGTAGAAAAGATTATGGGTAATGTTGTTAGTAAACAAGGATTCAATATCTTAACAGGTCTAGAATTTCTGAAATAGCACATAAAGATGCAGTTGAGATGGATGTGTGGAGGGTGAACCATGACAGCACAATAATTGGACCAGAGGCTGTGAATTATTGCCCGAGACAGAGCTTCCCTGTTAATAGGCTCTATCTGGCCCTTCAGTAAGAGGACTAGATTTAACTTTGTATTATTTTTCCCAAAGAGCCAGACAACGTTTTGAAGAATATACAGACTTAAAGGAAACACTGGCCTGTGTGCCAGACGGACAATATTTTCTTCCTTCTCTTCGAGGAACTGCCCACATCACATTTGCTTTTCAGAGAGTCTGTTCCTGTTGTCCTTCCTGACAGATGGCTGGAAAAGTGACCTGTCCCTTTGGCCACAGCTAACTGGATCACATGATCACTGAGCCATACTGGTCCATCAGTCTCTTTCCTGGGGTTTTAAATTCTAGACTACTCTAGATTTGGGGATTAGACATTGAGAATTGAGAAGTGACATAAGGCTGAAGGAGGTAACAAGATGCACGTCCACAGTGAGAGACGTCAGCAAGAAGCCAAGGTGACAGATTGGGGTCCCCAGGATGGAGACAATGCTGGGTTCCTGGAACTTTCTGGTCCCAGCTGCACTTCCTGCCTTTGGATGTTGGGAGATACACAGGAACATGCCATGTCTGTCCAATAAATCCCCCTTTATTCCCTGTGGCTTGACAAGGAAACTTGAATTCCAGATGTTTCCCTTTCCTTGATATAATTCATTTTATTGGGAAAACAGACCCTTACGCTTTTTTGTTCTGTAATTTACTATCCTCTGAGGGGTGAATGTAGGGGCTACAGAGAAGCAGTAAGTCACTTCATTGATGAGAGACCTGGATGAATTCAGAGAGTGGAAGGGCCTCACCGTGACTGGGGGAAATGAGTTGGCAAAAAATCCCCACAGCAGTCAGAATTGCATACGAAAGACTAGGGGCCGGGACGAAGGTGCCGTAATTGGGACAGAACCAAAGAGAAGGCAGGAGTCCAAGATCAGACAGCAAGTGTCAACAGGTTCTCTGGAAGAGGATTAAGGGAACAGGTAGCGAAGCCTTTGAGCTCTCTGTGAACCACATGATACAGGACTCACCATATGGTGCAGGAAGATAGCAAAGCAGGTTGAAGTAAAGGGAAGAGCTTTTGTCTGTAGGATTATATAACCACCTCTAATGTATGGACGTATATGTGCGCCTGTGAAGCCACACTACTAATGAGATTAAAATTAGGAATAGACTCCCACAGCGGGAGCGCTGGGACTTCAGAAAAGGCCTTTGTTACCGGTAGAAACGAAACTGCCTTTTCATCTCCTCAGGCACTTTCTTCCTGCGGTTAATTCAGTGCTGCACTTGGATGCAGCAGAAGACACTGGAGTCCGGGGCTTGGAGCTCTGTCTGGGTTGTCCTCTTGTGCCCAAACTCAAAGCACACACTAATTAAGGACCCCAGTGGCTTTTGGGGAGACAGCTTGGAGGTTGTGTGCTGTTGGGGAGCTAGTGTTAGTCACCAGGGCCAACTT
Organism: Aethalodelphis obliquidens; assembly: GCF_003676395.1. Taxonomy (NCBI): domain Eukaryota; kingdom Metazoa; phylum Chordata; class Mammalia; order Artiodactyla; family Delphinidae; genus Aethalodelphis; species Aethalodelphis obliquidens. The sequence continues at coordinate 19,785,392 of NW_020837974.1, forward strand.
CAAGCACACTGGGGACCACGATCTCTGTAGGGGCTCATGAAAGTGTTTTACTTTCTTTTAGAATCACAAGAAAAAAAAAATGAACTTTTAGGCTGAAGAAACTGCTTTAACATGCAATATTAATACATTTGTCCTGATGCCAAAGCAGTCGTAAGATACAGGTTTTAACTTTTTTTCATGGTGTAAGGAAGAACCCGCAAAAGTCTCCGTAGCAGTTTTGAAACTGTCTCAAAAACGAAAAGACTAGCAGCTTGGTGGAGATGAGTGGACCCAAAAGTAGAGAAGAGTGCTGTTAGGGATGGAAAGAGGCAACTGGAATCACAACACCTGATTTCAAGTCCTGGTCCTGCCTATTCCCAGCTGTGTAGTCTCGGGGAGGTCACTCAATCTCTCTGACTTCCAATTTCCAAATAGGTGTAATAGGGTTAACAGCAGTAACTACCCTGCATGACTGTGGTAAGAAATAATAGGATGTGTGATGCATATAAATCCATAGCATGATCCCTGGCATTTCGTAGGAGCTCAAAAGTTGGAGGCAATGGAGATGGGCAAGTGGAATTTCAGAGGGTGGGGATGGGAGATAGAGCTGGTGAGGGTTACAAGAAATGGAGGGTGATGGTGGAAAGGGAACCAGCTGAGGAACCACACGCACTACAGGTGCCTCCAAGACTTGGAGGACCCCACGAGCTGAAGCCTGTAGAGGAGGTGAGAAGGGCAGACTCTAGAAGAGAGTAGCCCATTCTCAGGAGCCCTCCCAGGAATCCCTGTTGGTGGCTCACAGTTCCAACGGGTGTTTGCACATGCATAGGTAATTGACAAACACAGAGTGAGGAGGGAGAACAGAAAATCTGGAGGCTTCCATCACCATGCACGTGGCATTTGTCTAATGGCAAAGGCTCAGGATGAAAACAAGGCAGCAAACTCTGCTTACACTTAGAGGCAAAGAGCAGAGAGGGGGAAATGAGAAAATAAGAGGGGAAAACGGTTAACCTTCTAGAATATGTTTGTGACATGGCAAGGCGACCCCTGTTGAGACTAGAAATGCAAGTTTTAAGTATCAAGGCAATCAAGAGCCTAAGATCACACGCATCTAAACCAAACCTGGTCCGGTAAATGTCCCTGACGAGCTCTGTGACTTTACCAACTTATTTCAACTTCCCGCATCTCCTTTCCTCATCTGTAAAATGGGGATATAAGTAGCTACGTCACAGCATAAACACGAGCCGAAACATACAAAGCACTTACAACAAAGCCTGGCATATAGTAAGGACTCAAAATGTTAGGTGACATCATCATCTTCATCACTACTGCCACCACAAGAATATATGTTCCATGAGGGCAGGTATTTTTGTCTGTTTTGTTCACAGCCATTTCCTCTGCACCTAGAACAGTGCCTGGCACATAGTAAATGCTCAATACATATTTGTTGAATGAATAAATCCTTAATCATGCTGTCAGTGGGCAGTTATTAGAAAAGTGATACTCCTCTCCGGTACGGGTTCCAATCTTAGTCTCAGTTCCTCTCCCTCATGTCTGCCCTCTGCTGCCATAAGCAGCCACCATGCCTTGTGCTCAGCTCTGGAGAGTCAGGAGCTACGAGATCACTGATAACCTGGGAGACGGGCGGTTCAGAAGTAGCTGAGAGTAGAAGTCACAAGGCAAAAGGATAAGGCACAGGTGAGTGGGGAGGAAGTGTAGGCAGCAAATCTCAGAAGAGCAGTTTGATTCTCTGGATATAGTCAGTGAGTACAGGACAGCGAAGGGAGAGTCAAGGTCACAGAAAACATCTTTAAGGAGACAGGAAATGCTGAGCTTGCTTCTCATCTAAAGGAAAGGATATAGGGGAGAGGGAAGATCAGAGACGTTCTGTAGCTTCCAGATATACACAAAAAATGTAGCAAAAGACTTCATGTTCTTAGGAATACAGTGGTAATTGAAGTACCAGATTGTCATGTGAGTGTAAGATCTTGAACGCAGTGTTTCAAAAAAAATGTGGTACTTCTACCATCGGCAATACAAGGACAAAATTATTTTTCTTTTAATAAACTCTCCTAAGAATATATTAAAATAAATATATGACTGCTAGATCAAGCCTGTGATTTCGAATACATTACCACTTAGGGCAATGCTAAGAAGAAGAAAAGGCAGTCAATTAAATCAATTTAAAATATATATTTAAGGGGAATTCCCTGGCAGTCCAGAGTTCAGGACTGCGCTCTCACTGCCGAGGGCCCGGGGTTCAATCCCCGGTCAGGGAACTAAGATCCCACAAGCCACGCAACGCGGCCAAAAAAAAAAGAGAGAGAGAAAATATTTAAGATAGTATAAAGGAGGTATCTACGTGCTTAAAAAAATAAACAAAAAATATAAAAACAAGTGCATAAATAGGTAATAGTTGGGAAACTTGGCCAAGGCTATACTCAACCCTTTTGTACGGTCTGACTCTGGAGCCAAGGGAGTTGGTGTCAGCACCTTGGAGAGTGGCACACAAATGCCGAGTCTCTGGGGTGCTAGAGGAAAGGGGCCACTGGCTAACACTAAATGGCCTCCTTAGTGACACTCAGGCACTTACTATCATCAGCCTCTTGGGCATTATTCTAGGAAAGTCAAACACCAGAAGGGAGGCTTAATGGTTTTGTCTCTCACCTCTCAGCTTTTTATTTCTGATCATCTTCGATGCACACAGAGCAGCAGACCCGAATGAGACTTTCTGAAGAGATAAATGTGATACCGGGGCACTCAGTTTCTAAAGACTTGTCACTTTTCCTTTTAATTTTATAAGCTGCTGACTTCTTCCTACTTGATTTATTCCTGGCTTATGCTATGCTTCAGGAAAAGCAGCACTAACACCTGGCACGTTCCATGATTTGAACACAAGGAAATGTCATCGAGAAGAGAAGCTTAAAGTTTTTTGTTTGTGGGGCATGAAAATTGGGAGTTCTAAAGGTTAAAGTCAGAAGGTCTTTCATGTCACCAAGAATTCCAACCAGAGCTGAGAAGTAGGGCGTATGGCTGAGACCACTATCTTTCCATCAAAATTGTTCTCCCAGCGTCCCTTGCACTGAGTCATGTGACTAAATTCTCTGTAATAGCGTGTAGGCAGAAGTGATGGGTGCCACTTCCAAACCAATGCTTTTATGAAGCAGCTTGTGCCTCCTCTGTACTCTTTCCCCGCCCCCGCACTCTGAGTATAGACAAAAACAAGGCTGTAGGGATTGATGGGGCTGTGTAAGATGGAAGGAACCTGGGTCACTTAATCACCATATGGAGAGCGTGGGTGAGGCCAGGAACACCCGTCTTGGACTGTTACATGAATGAACATTAAACTTCTATTGCGTCGGCGCCAGTATAGATGTAGGGGTCTTTTTGTTATGGCAGTTGGAGCCACCCTAACTAATAAAGGAGGTTAGGTGTGTGGGGTCTGGAAGAAGAGATGTTCTTTTTTTTTTTTTTGCCACGCTGCATGTGGGATCTTAGTTCCCCAACCAGGCATCAAAACCGTGGCCCCTGCATTAGCACAGAATCTTAACCACTGGACCGTCAGGGAAGTCCCAGAAGAGACATTCTGAGATTTCCACTTACTCCCTCCCCTCTTTGCACAGTTAACTTAGCTCATCCTTTAGATAAAGCTCAAGAGCCTCTTCCTCCCAGAAGCCTTCCCTGACTTTGGCCAGGGCTGATCCCACTCCCGCAAGCTCTCCCAGCACACGGCAAACATCACGGCTGTACTTTATATCTGTTAGTGTGATTTTTTTTTTTGATTAACGTTTATACTCCCACTGGGTTTTTAAGTATGCATTTTTCAAAATTCATAGAATGATACACTTCCTTGTGCATTTTGTTGTATGTAAATTTTATTACCTTAAAATGATCAAAAACAAATATTGAATTCTCGTTAAATGATATACATGCTGAAGAGCTCAGGGGAGAAGTGTACCGATATCTGCATCTTGGTTTGAAACGCATTAAAAAATGGGTTGACAAAGAGATGGAGAGACATGTGATCGCGCATATACAGTCAAATGCTGGCTGCAGAACCTAGGTATTGGGTATTATGGGTGTTCATTGTATAATTCTTTTAACTTTTCTGTATTTTTAAAGTTTTTCCTAATAAAATGTTGGGGGGAAGTTCAAAGAGAGTAGGAGCTATGAGTACGTTCCATAAATAGAATTATTCTGTGTACAGTGTATTTTATATTACCAATCATAATGTTCTGTGATTTGCTTCTATTTCTACTTGATACTGTGTCATGGACATCTGTCCATGATGACAGATAGACAGACAGACAGAGATACGAGAGACACAAAGACCTCATCCTTTTGAAGATATCATGGAGACACCATTATATGTTTAACTTTCACACTACTGATAAACATTTGGGCTATTTTCATTTTTTCCTATTACTGATCTTTTCCTATGATAGCTCTTCTGTGCTGCTGGATTTGAGCTTCTTTATGTGAGCTCTAGGTCCACCACCACATGTTCCTCCCCTCCCCACACCACCAACCCCCCCAGCAGGCCAGTATCCTCCACAGGCAGGAGTCCACGAGTATAAGAAAATAATAAGAAAGTCCTCATTCAAACTTCCCGGCATGATTTTCTAAAAACATCTAGATCGTACAAATCAGTACCACAAGCACATCTGAAGTCTCAGAAAGCAAGTGATACTAGCATTAATTAAATATCCAACGGATGTTTATCATGGTACTTTAGAATTAGGGGAATCAAGTCTGTAAGGTACAGAGCTGTACTTGTGCCGTGTATACACCTTATCAGAGACTTGCTGTGTTTATTTTATAAGCCCCACTTGTATAATCAGTCTGAACAGGGCACATCTGCCCAATTTATATATCCGGAGCACAATTTTAACTGCAGAAATCACTCGACAACCACAGAGGTAAAATTCTTGAAAAGTGTAAAGGTTGGCAAAGCAGAAGTCAAAGGTTCAAGAAATCAGAAAAAAATAGAGAGGATAAAGCTATAAAAATAAACATTAAATAACAAATGAATAATACGCGCAAACGCTCTGCAACAAAAGTTCTAGAGGGCGTCTATCTCCAAGTAAGCCGGACATGCCAAGAGGCCCTGCCCTGGTGCGGTAACGCTCCCAGGGAAACACTTTCACGTGGTCAGGAAAGCAAACTCTCCGAATTTTTCTTCTTTTTAAAGTTTTTGAAGCAGGGTTTACTCGTTTGGAACTCAGTGGCCTTCACACTTGCTTTGCCCCCTGTTTCATTTTCACAGGTCTTAGCAAAATGCTTGTGTCTCTCCCTAGTCGCTCCACAAATTATTACTGTCTCTAAGAGCATGTTTTTCTGGGCCAGATCTGATACAGTGGGCCTGCGGGAGGGGAGGTGTGAACAGATTACCCAACGGTCCCTGTCTTTCATCTTTGGCGGGGGAGCAGTTACTGCTGCTGTGTTCTTCCATTTAAGGGGGTTGATGTATATATCCCACAAGACTGAAAAATGGTAAAAGTAGGCATTCAAATAGAAAACCACATTAATTTAAAACCGCGACTGGCAAAACAAGAGTTGCAAAGGATTACTCTATGTTTTAAAGGACGGTAGAGGTTTTTGCTATTCTAGCTTGCTTTCATGACATACTGTTGTCTTCCTCTGTGATGTATTTGATATCACATCCCCAGTCTGGAACAGAACTCTCAATTAGTATAACAGTTTCCATGGAAACATATGATCTATTCTCTCTCGTTCCCTCGCTGTTCCCCAAGACCCACTCTCCCACTTCTCTACCCACCCCCCAACCCCAATCCTTTCTGTAAGACCCTCCAGAACTTCCATTCCTCAATCAAAAACTCTCCAATCTGTACTGCTGAGTGATCGAGAAGGTGAAGAAATATGTGTGTGGTCTGCTAACTTTTGAGGCAACAAGGACAAGAATAAATACGCATATTTCTGTGCGTTAAATTAGCAGAGAGAAACTGGAAAGATGCAAATTAACAAAACAGCTTGTATACGAGGGCAGTAGCAGCGAGGGGGCACAGAAGGATGTGAACCTGAGTGGGAGCAAAAGATTCTCAGTGTTTATCCTTTTAATATAATGTTAATCATGAACCACGTGAAAACACTGCTTATTAAAAATATAATTTAATTTTTTAAGACTCCCCGACAGCCTCAGCTTATTAGAACCTCCTCTTCATTTAGGCTTCATTCTTCCTTGTCATCAGGGAAACCCCCCCATCTTTGAAATCTAAATGCCTTTAGTCTTCCTAGCATTTTAAATCTCTTGGCCTCACCCACTTGTTTCTCATCCCTAGGCCTCTAGACTCCTTCTTCCTCCCCAAGGTTATAACCCTCTTTCTGCTTTGACTTCCTTCCTGTCTGGATGTCCTTTTTATTCATTTATTCAGGACACTTTTGCTGAGTACCTGCTAGGACAGGCTCTGTTGGATCTGCCGTGGGCATCCCTCTTCCCAGAAGCCTTGACTCCCTTATCGCTGGGATCTTCTAGGGCACCGATCCTGCTGATCACCATCCTTAGCTCAAATCCACCATCTACTTCTCCATCTCCACCCCCAGGCTGCTCAGAGCTGCTGGCAAAAAGGACACAGCGGCATGGACCTCCACCATCACTACTGCTTGTTCTCTAGCCTTTTGGACCTCCAGGCTGCTCAGTAATCTTATTCCGTGTTCCTACTCTCTATTCTCACTCCCTGCCGAGGCTCTTCAAACTTTGGGCCACAGCCTCAGATTCCTTAGTCCATCACAGCAGATGGATGGACCTTGTGGCCCATAGAGGAAATTCACGCACTCAGTCTAGACCCTGAATGAATTCATCCACAGGCACTGGAAGTACAGCGGTGAACATGACAGAGCTCCTGGCTCTGGTGGAGCTCAGATCTTAGAACAAGGAGACAAACCAACAAACAAGCAAGAGAAGTATCATCTGGTGATGGGTGCTAGGAGAGAGTTCAATATAATGGAGAATGAATGAGTGGCTCTTTCAGTGGTAGTTAGGGAAGACTTCTCAGAAGAGGTGATATCTAAGTAGAGATGGGAATTACAAGAGAGAGCCAGCTCTGCAAAGAATAAAGCGAACAGCATCACAAAAGCTCGAAGAGAGGAGGGAGCTCTGTATGTCTCAAAGAACCTCATGCGGCCCAAGCACAATGGGTGATGGGGAGAAGGAAAGGAGAAGAGGGTATCAAACAGAGAACAATTTAAACTGATCAGAATTTAAAGGGTCATGTAAGCCAAGGACACAGTATAGAATTTATTCTCCTTGTGAAGTCATTGGAGGGTTTTAAGCATGGGAGTGATTTGACCTAATGTAAGTTTTTAAAAATAACTATGGCTGCTGCATAGAAGTGTATTAATTATAGGTCACAAGAGTGGAAGCAGGGAAACCAGTTAGGAATGTCTGTAGTGGTCCAGACGGTATTGTATGGCATAGATTAGGGCTGCATCAGTGAAGATGGAGAGAACTCGGTAAATTCATGATATGCTTTGGAGGAGGACCTATCCAGACTAACTAATGGATTATGCACGGCTGGGGTAAGGGGAGGGCAAAGAGGAGGCAAGGATAACTCCCAGATTTTTGACTTAAGCTACAGAGATGGGGAAGAAATTTGATATTTTTGCACACCTCAGTTCATGGTCTGAGATTGATATGAGACATACTGGTGGCACACACAGGGATTAAAAGACTCACAACACTAAACAAGTCAGGGATACTTATAACACAATGTCAACTTCAGTAAAACTGCATCTCCTAGTACCTATAATAGCATCCAGAATCACTCTACGAGTCCCAGGTCATCCTTCAACTGTGCTGCTGTTCGAAAAGAACCATCTCCATTCTCAGCTGCAAGAGTAATCTTTTCCCAAACCAAATCTGATCATGTCACTTCTCTGTTTAAGACTTTCAGTGGCTCCCCTCTGCGCTGTGAATAAAATCCAAACTTCTCATCACAGCTTCTAAGGCTTTGCATGATCAGGCCCCTCCCACCTCTGCAACCTCACGTCCTGCAACCTCCCCCCGCTGATGACATTTTGGCCCCAGCACCTTCTGATGGTGCCTAGAATGTGCCCAGCCCTTGCCTACCTCAGGGCCTTTGCACTTGCCGTTCTCGCCGCTGCGAACATTCCTTCCCAGCTCTTTGAATGTGTGGCTGGTTCATTCTCATCCTTCAGGTCTCAGTTTCTACGTCACTTCCTCAATCTGAGTGGGTCCCTTCTTGATCTGTCTGTGACACAGCACTCCATTCATTTCCCTCACAGTATTCATTACCAACTGTAGTGTAGCTCTATTTACTTTTCACTCTCTCCCTCACTGGAATGTAAGCCCCATATGAACAGCAAATGTGCCTGCCTTGTTAGCTGTTCCTTCTGGAGCAGGTGTTACCACCCAGCCATACTGTACCTTGCCGAAGCTGCCTTTTCCAAGCACCATCAGGAAGTTAAAATCGGTCAGTTTCATCCGGTCCCTGTTCCCGTTGTTGTCAAATTTGGATATGGTGTTAGTCGTCTTTTCTTCAGGAGCCTTGGTCCCCTGATTGATCTTGGCCCTCTGGAGGGAGAAGCACACAGAAAACATCATCAGAGTTTGAGGATGCCCTTGTACGTGCTCAAACTCACGTAAAGGCCGGAAGCTGTGGGTCCCGCAGCTCATGCCCCCAGCTTGGTGAAAAGCATGGCCCAGCCTCCACAGTGCAGACCCAAAACGTGGAGGCCAGCCTTGGCACCTCACTCCTCTTTCATCCCTCGTGTCTCATCCACCACCAGGAACAGGCACTGCTTCCTCCCAGCTGTCTCTAGAATGCCTTCTTCTTTCCATCTCCACCAATACCACCTGTCATCATCTCTCACCTGGACAACCCACCTTGGTTCCCTCCACACTGGGCTTTACATGTAGTCACAGTGAGCTTCCACTTCTTCATACTCAACCCAGTCACCACCTGCTTAAAATGCTTTGGTAGTGACCCATGATTTTTAGGATAAAGACTTCAGTGATTTCACTAGCCCAGATGGCCCAGTACGATCAGGCTCTACCTGCTTCTCCAACCTCTTCAACATTTTCTCGGCTCCTTCTTCCCTGAAACACAGCTTCATCCTCCTTTCCCATCTTTGAGTCCCAGTTCCCTCCCACTTCAGGGCCTTTGCACCTACTGTTGCTCCTGTGTGGATGACTATTCTCTCCCTTTCGCCAACCTAGTTACCTCCCGCTCCACGTTTTCACTTCCTCGGGGAAGCCTTCCTTGATTCTCTCAGTCTGGATGGGCTGTGCCTATCTGCTCCCTTCATCCACCTTACTTCCCATTTACACTGCATGATAACTGTCTGTTCACTTGTTTTCCCCAACAGACTGGAAACCTGCCAAGGCAGGGAATATGTCTCATTCTCCGCAATTGCTCTGACAACCAGCACACTTTCTAGTTAAATATTTTGTTGGATAAATGGATGGATGAGGCCCATGTTTGTCCTCAGTGCAACGGGGTAGGGGCCTGCTGCTGTGCGCAGCAGAATGATGACTCAGAATGGCAGCAAACGCTGTGAAAGCAGGGGAGAATAGGAGGCCAGAATATTTGCGATTGGAGTCTAAAGTGTGGGATGTCTTGTAGGACTGAGCCCTTAACCTATGGGGTCTGCACTAACTCCAGGTAACTAGCGATGAAACTGAATTAAATTGTAGAACACCTAGTTGGTGCCCACAGAGAACTGGAGAACTTCTTGGTGTGGAAAACCCACACACTTGGTATCGGAAGTATTGTGAGAGTGTCAAGTTTTCCTCTATAGGGTATGTAGTTTTTAGCATCCAGCTTCTTTCACTCATCCTAATGGCCTTGAAATTCACTCATGCTGTTGCTTGAATCAGTGATTTGTTCTTTGTACAGCTGAGTAGCGTTCACTGTTTACATTTATTCATTCTTCTGTTATGGGCATTTGTGTTGTCTCCACTTTTTGGCTGCTAACAAGGCTGCTGTGAGCATTCTTGGTCCAGTTATCTTGTAGTAAAGATATATTAAGATTTAAATGTCTCTGGGGCGATCAAGTGTAAATAAATACCAAGTAAACAGTTGTATTATGTGGTTTTCGGGTTAAGAAATGACATAAGAACTGGAGACAGGGACCTCCCTGGTGGCACAGTGGTTAAGAATCCGCCTGCCAATGCAGGAGACACGGGTTTGAGCCCTGGTCCGGGAAGATCCCACATGCCGTGGAGCACCTAAGCCTGTGCACCACAACTACTGAGCCTGCGCTCTAGAGCCTGCAAGTCAAACTACTGAAGTCCGCACACCCTAGAGCCCGTGCACCGCAACTACTGAACCTGCGTGCTGCAACTACTGAAGCCTGCACTCCTAGAGCCTATGCTCTGCAAGAAGAGAAGCAACCACAATGAGAAGTCTGCACACCGCAACAAAGAGTAGCCCCCACTCGCTGTAACTAGAGAAAGCCTGCACACAACAACAAAGACCTGACACAGCCCAAAAAAAAATCATAAAAAAAACCCACCAAAAACTGGAGACAGATTTGGGGGTTAAAGCCTAGAGGAGGTAGTTAAAACCAGATCATTAGGGAAACTGCAAACAAGAAAAGAGCCTCAAACAGAAGTTGCATTGCTTTTTCAGGGCCATGTCCTCCCATAATCCCAAATTCTCACCCTCCAGCCCCCAGAGATTTTCCCAGGCTATCCCAATCCAAACATATCCCTCCCTCCCTCCCACCATCCCTGCTTTATTATGCTGTCTCCCATCTTCTCTGAGTCCCAACTCAGGACCCACCCACTTCACACAGTCCAATCTCCAGCCTGTGAAGATCCACATCCTGACTGTCCCTGGTCCCCAGGCTCCGTTCCAGCCCTGAGGTTTGCTTCCATCCACCTGCAGGTCCCAGCACCCCCTGCCAGTGGAGCATGACTGAGGTGCACACACTTCCCCATTTCTCCATCTGACTGCTTAGAGGAAAATTTTTCCCGGTTCTTCAAGGAGCAGCAAGTGTCCATCAGCTTGATTCCTCAGTCCTTCAAGCAACCTTCTCTCCTCTGAATTCCACGCTCCATCTCAATTTGCTTATTTGACTCTTCTCACAGTTACATGCTATAGACCGAGAATGTTTGTGTCTCCTGAAAGTTCATATGTTGACATCCTAACCCTCAAACGTGATGGTATTAAGAGGTGGGGCCTGTGGAAGAGATTAGGTCACGAGGGTGGAGTCCTCATGGGTAGGATTAGTGCCCTTATAGAAGAGACCCCAGAAGAGTCCCCTTGCCCCTTCTGCCACATGAGGACATAGTAAGAAGAGGGCCATGGGGACTTCCCTGGCGGTCCAGTGGTTAGGACTCCGAGCTTCCACTGCAGGGGGCGTCTATCCCTGGTCAGGGAACTAAGATCCCACATGCTCTGGGCGTGGCCAAAACAAAACAAAACAAAAAGAGGGCCATGAAGCAGGAAGCAGCCCCTCACCAGACAACGATTCTGCCGGCACCTTGATCCTAGACTTTCCAGCCTCCAGAACTGTGAGAAATAAATGTTGTTTAAGCCACCCAGTCTATGGTATTTTTGTTATAAGAGTCTGAACTAAGACGGAATGTTATCTCAGCCTCTAGATGCTAGATCAGAAGTCTAATAGCCTTATCGGTCTGGTCTGCACTAATATTTAAATGAGTTGAGATCTGTTCAAAATCAGGAGATGTCCTACAAAAACCCAAATCCCGGCTTCTTCTAAAGAAGCAGATCTGGCAAAACTGGGCCGCATCCATAAGGATGGGGCGTTTCCACGGGACATGGGGTCTCCAGTTGACCGTCATCACCACCACACCCTGCTGTCTCACGCTAAGCTTTTCCCCCTTCTTGTTACCTTCTCAGTTCTAAAAACATTTGGGACAAGAACCCTGTCCTGTGTTCCTCCGAACGTCCCATGTCTCCCAGCGGCCTCGTGCCTAGCAGGTCCTCCATCAAAGAACAAACATTTTTAAATTGAGGCCCAAATTTAAATGATCCTCTATCTTGCTGCGTTGGATACGGCTTCAGAAACAGGAATACACTAATGGCTACCTTTTCATGTCTGTAATTTAGAGCCCTAGGACTTGGTGCTCAAAGATAAAGCAAAGAGACACGCTTCTGAGCAAAGAGCCCTGCCTGTTCCCAGACTGCGCTACGGGAGAGTGAAGGCGTCCCGGCTGCCTGGCTCCAGGGCCCCATCTCAGATGAGGAATGCCTTTCTTGGCTTAAACTAATCTCCACCCCTACAAGGAGCTCCAACGGCACTCCCATACCCAGCAGTGGCGGGAGGCACCTCTGTAGGCTAGCGGTCCACGTAGATGCTCCCCAGCCCCCAAGCAACCCTTCCAAAGACCGAAGGAGCAGGTCCTGAGCTTTATTTATTCCGGGGGGGGGGGGGGGGTGAGGCAGGGAGAGGGCTGCTAAGGATAATAGCCATCTGACATCTGAATGATATGACATGCCGGACACTGGTTTAAATGCCATCTCACTCACTCTTCACATAACCACGGGAGGCCAGAAGTGCCACGATACATACAGGTGGGGAATCAAAAGCTCAGAGAAATAAAGTCACCTGCCTTCAGCACCCAGCAAGGAAGGGACAGAGCTGGGATTCCAATCCAGGCAGGCTGGCTCTCGAACCACCTGAACAGAATAGGCTACGCGGCACGCGTGTGGCTCCAGGTTTCCAGCCGAGACCCCTGGGCCCTCTCCTCCCTATACCTGGGGCTGCTTGCCGCTTCCACCCGTGACTCTGCCTGCAGGCTCCTTTCCTGGTCGCAGGAGCAAGCACAGCCCACAAGCAGGCCAAGTTGCAAGTGCCGGCAGGTTAATACCCCTGGAAGCAGCCTTCAGCCAGTGATGGGAGGGGAGCTCGTGGATAATACTTCAGCTGCCTGCCCCTTGACTGCAAACGCTGCGGCCCGGTTAATCCCCGGCAGGATTAAACCCCAGCTGCCCACAGTGGTAACTTGCTGGTCAGACATACTTTTCCAGCTCCCTTCCTTTCCCTGCCTCACTTTCCCACCGCTCCCGATGCTTCCTGGGCTCGCCTCCCGAAGAAACCACCTGCACTTGAATCCTTATAGTCTGTTTCTGGGGAAACTCAAAGTTAGACAATGACCAGCTGAGGGATATTAGAAAGTTGCTTAACCTCTCTGGGCCTCAGTTTCCTCATCTGTAAAAGATAAAGGGGGATGATAAAGGTACTGACCAGTCATGGTGGTTATAAGGACTGAATTAAATGACTTAATATTTCTAAAGCACTTAAAACAATAAATGGCACACAGTAAGCACTTTATTAAATTAAAAAATTCTAAGCTTGTCAGAAGACCCATTCTGAACCATGCAAAATGGAGTCTTCCCTTCCCTGGCCCATTGGCAAGGCCACAGCCAGACAAAAGTCCCCAGACAGAGCCTGCTCCAATGTTCTGAAGCATACCATGTGTGGTAACTTCACCAAGCTCACCCTACCGTGAAATTCTATTACCCCAATTTCTGCAGCTCGATGTTACTGTCACTCAGAATTTCTCCAGATAAGAGGCTTGAAAGTAATTTCTGAGTCATTCTGGGGGCTAATTGGTTACTGCACAGGGATTACATTTCTCACGTCCAAGGTCAACTGAAATTCCTCTATGTGTCTGTGAACAATTTTCGGTCTCTTGGAAACATTTTTTTAATCAACAAACTATGGTGTGGAGCAATTACCACTCAGGCGTAAGCAAGCATTTGCAGGCTCTTGCGGGAAATACAGGACACATTTTGTTGCACGCAGATAAAACAGTCCTTTCCTTCAAGCCAGTAACTGGCCCAGACAGATGCTCTGTTCATGTAGGAAATGTTTTCCTGGGTGTTCTGAAATGTCACCCTGGCTGCCCTAAGACAGAAGAAATCATTTTGCAAAACTGAGACTTCATTTTATACAAGAAAACACTGGTCTCGTTTTTTTCACCCACAAGAGGACATTTTTAACTCAGCAGCAAACGGACACCACTCCATCAGAAAGTTGAGGGAAGGAGAAGAAAAGCGTTCTCTGGAAGGCCTGCCCTCCTGTCCTAAAACGTTATCACTGTCCAGGTCTCGACTCTCCTGGGAGGGAAAGTCCTTTCATCAACTCATTTGGGCTTGAGCGAGCTGCTCTCTAAGGATGAACCTCAGTGATCAAGTACACTGGAGAATGACTGTTAAGTCCAAGGCTAACATGTTTATTCCACTTGTTTCCATGAAGGGAAGTCCCACTGGGTCAGAACCGTCACCAGGTTTTACGGAGGGCACAGGCTCAAGACAAGGGTCAGTACACAAGTATGAGTCCTATCACGTTGAGGGGACACTAAGATGGTTCTTGGAATAAATGCCAAAACCCTTGCTAGAGTCAGCAGTCCTTCTACTCTGACCCCACCCACCTCCCAGCCACACCGTGAACTCACCCTTTGCTCTCTCTTCTCTACCCACACTGGCCTTCTTTCAGTGTCACAGAGTTGCTATATAACTCCCCACCACAGGGCCTTTGCACCTGTTCGCCTTTCTGAATGGAATGCTCTTTTCCCCTCTCTACTTGGTTAACTTCCCTATTGTTTCCTCAATGACTCCTTCCCTGTCCTCTCAGACAAGGTTACATTTCCCTCTTATATCTTCTCAAAGCACCATGGGCCTCTCTTTCACAGAACCTCACCTCGTCATATTTTGCTTCTATTTGCTTGTGTGATTACTTGATGAATAACAATGACAGTAACCTACTTCATTTTAGCTATTTTATACATTTTTCAGAGTTAGTAGGCCATCATTGCTTATCTAGAATTGATGATTTCCCATCAGACTCAGTATAGTAAGTTTCTGTGAACAAAATAACGTGTTTTCCCTTATGCAACTACTTTAAAATCACTCAATACACATATAATGAAGGGACTCAAACCCATTTTCCCCAAAACGTTTTCTTTGTAAAACTGGGATGTGTCCTACATACCTGCTAGTCTCATGTATGGAGTCTATTTGGCTCCACAGAAGGGAAGGGGCTTATCTGGGGTAGAAGCAGACCAGCGCTATGGCCCAAGGTCAGAGCCAAGGGCTCTTAATCTTCGAAAAATGCATCCATGGGTATTTCACGGAGTCACCAGCACTATCAATTCCATTTGTTAATACAGCACCATCCTGCCGACAGATCCAAATCCAGATTCTATGCCTCAGCAAGTCTACTTGTCTGAGCTTCCAAGATATCTCTACCCTGTCCACTGCTTTCATTCACCATTACTAACATCCCTGTCCAAGCCACCATCAAAATGACCTGGGTAGTGAATGAACACTCTCAAGGAAAAGTCTAAATCTGAATGAGGACAGGCAGGCAGAATGACTTTACAAGGCAGGGGACATTTAACTGGGGTCTTGAAGGATAAATAGGAGTTTTCTAGAAAGCAGAACCAGATCGCAAAGGCACAGGGTCAGGAAAGGCCTTGGTAGAAACCACACCATAAACAAGAAAAACAGTACAGAGGCAGGCTCAACCGGTTCCCACTGATGCCGAAAGAAAGACATCTCACCTCAAATTTCTGCCGCAGTTCCTCATTGCCCTCACTGCCTTCCGGTGGCACAGGTACGTTGAAGTACTCGCCTTCCTCCTGGCTCAGTAACTTAAACCTAAAGGGAGCAAAGGAAAGACAAATTCCATGACTCTACTTAATATCATTTTGTTGATTAGGATAAGGGAGGGAAGTCTATAGAAAGCTCTGCTTTAAAAACATGTGTTGACTACCAAACGTAAGGTAAAGAGCTAGTGGGAAGCAGCTGCATAGCACAGGGAGATCAGCTCGGTGCTTTGTGACCGCCTGGAGGGGTGGGATAGGGAGGGTGGGAGGGAGGGAGACGCAAGAGGGAAGAGATATGGGAACATATGTATATATATAACTGATTCATTTTGTTGTAAAGCAGAAACTAACACACCATTGTAAAGCAATTATACTCCAATAAAGATGTTAAAAAAAACCAAAAACATGTGTTGAGGGTTTTATGTTTTGGGGTGTGTGTGTGTGTGTGTGTGTAGCCAGGGACACTATATATTTTTATAACCATCAGAAACACATCAGAAAAAAATGGGTTTATAGGATGCAAGGTTCTCTGTCTCTCTAAACACACACACACACAATTTCCTTGATTATATCATTCAATGTTTCTACCTACTTTTTTGGTCCATTATGTGCTTTCTGATTCTGAAAGAATGTTGAGGATCTCCCACTGTCAACGTATTCCTATCATGCTGTCCCAGCATTTCTATCCCCTTTCACTGTAACATGCTGCCACCCGGCCATCCCAGCACTTGGATGACTCTGGACTTGTCTCACTGATGCCATTTTTCTACGCAGAAACCTTCCCAAAGTGCTCGGTAGTCAAGCTCCTGAGAAAGTACACAAGCCCTGGAGTCAAACTATGCCTGGGTCCAAATCTCACCTCTTCCCTTGCCTCTTTGGATAACTGAAGCTAGGTAGGCCCTCTGAGCCTCGATTTTTCTCATCAATAAATAGGAATAAAAGTCTTTTTCATAGGGTGACTGTGAAGCTGAGACATGATGTTGCATGTAAAATGATAAGCCTGGTGCCTGGCATTTAGCAAGTGTTCAATAAAAGGTATCATCATCATTGTTACTGATATTAATATTACTATAATAAACAAGATGGTTTCAGTTTGTTTCTAGACCACAAAGATGTTTCCATCTAGTCAGACTGAGATGAGTGTGAGGAAGGAAAAGGGACACTCCCAAGGCACTGGAGTCAGCAGGGGGAAAAAGAACCCAAAACTCCTCACCCCCAGAGACTTTCTAACCAGAATTTACAATTTTCATCACAATTTTTTTCTCCATTCACAAATCTTCCTAGGCAGCTTCTAAAAATAGAGAGATAGGTGACTCAAAGCAGAGATGACGATTTGAGCCTGGACACCTCCACATTTAATATTCAGTGCTCATCTTCCAAACTGCCAAAGAAATTACCAAGATAAATACAAAAGTAAGAGAACATCTGTATCTTTGCTGGGAATCAAGAAGGGTGTTATACACGCAGCAGGGACTTCCAGGAAGTTCTGCAAATTAAAGTATTAGTAAGAGAGCACGGAGCAGTGTTTGGCAAAATTCCTCCAGCTTTGTGGATTTTGCTAAATCTGGATGTTATTTTTGACAATGCTTTTCATTAAATCATCTCTTCAAATAATAACTTCACTTTAAAGAGACACTTTATATCTCTTCTTTGTAAAGAAAGCCAACAACACTTGTTACAAGCAGAAAGTATGTATCTGTAAAAAATGAAGCATACGCAAATCAAAGCTACTCAAAGCCAAGTAGATGGTGTTGCTTACCAAAGGCTCTGAGACTCATACCTGCCCCTTTTATTAAAATGGGGGATCAGCAAGCAGCAAGGGTTAAAGAGTATTAAGGATACACCAGCGCCCTCTGAGACTTTCTCTGCAGTAAACTCAAGAACTGAAGCAACACCAACAAAAGAATAGTTTTGGGACTTCCCTGGCGGTCTGGTGGTTAGGACTCCACGTTCCCAATGCAGGAGACACGGGTTTGATCCCTCGGGGAACTAAGATCCCGCATGCTGCATGGCGCGGCCAATAAATAAATAAATAAATAAGTAAACTAAATTAACAAAAAAAGAATAGCTTTGTCAGGATACAATTCAATATGGCTGATGCCCCAACCATGTA
The DNA here is from genome assembly GCF_003676395.1 of Aethalodelphis obliquidens. Taxonomy (NCBI): domain Eukaryota; kingdom Metazoa; phylum Chordata; class Mammalia; order Artiodactyla; family Delphinidae; genus Aethalodelphis; species Aethalodelphis obliquidens. The sequence goes on from NW_020837974.1 coordinate 19,803,043, forward strand.
CTACCTAAGCCATTTGGGGCCCCATACTTTGGAAAATATACATCAAAGAGGATTGACCAGCTGTGATCGGCCAGTGGGAACCTCAACAGGACCCCACTAACAACCCTGGAACAGACCAGCAGGGACTGGACGAGGGTCAAAAATTCCGATCCATATTCAGCAAGTACAGGACACGTCAGCACCTGGGGCATTGGTTAGAGCACGGCACCACCACCTCACGATTGCTGTGGCCAGGACACTGTCACTATGGCCTCCGAATACGGACAACTGTGCCCATTAGAAAAGAAGAGCAGGAACCCCTTCCGACTTTGAGATGCACAAAACCAACAGGGGGAAGATGCCCCTCCATGGGGCAGTAGGGCTGCCTGCCGTGCAGCTGACTCCAGCCGTAGCCCTCTCCCAAATATCTACAGGACCAGCACCCTCGATCCAACAAAGAAGAACTCCAAAAAATACAAAAGGCTCCCTTCTCCCTTCATCTGGATGTGAAAGATTAGAACAGGGACACTCAACATTTCTGTGTTCATCCTTCTATAAGGAGGGCATGTGGAAAACTCATTAAAATAAAGAGAAACGATGAGGAATCAGATTCCCATGAAATAGAACTGGTGCCAAAAGAAAGTTCCAGAAAATATCTAACTCGTATTTTCAGTGAGATCCAAGAGGTTGATGCATCTATGAAGCAGCAAGAATCTGAGCTTAGGAAAGACTACTTTCAGAAGAAAAATATAATTAGTGAATTTTAAAATCCATAGGAGACAGTAAACACCAGGATGGATGATTCAGAAAACAACTAGTGATCAGTGGACAAACTAGGGAACTTTTTCTGGCAGTTGGCTTGATATTTATTGTATTAATTAGAGTTGAATGGAATGCTTTATACACCACTAAGACAAAATGCATATTACCAGAATTAACCTACCACATCAAAGAGGGGAATATTGCAACATATATTTCAGCAAAGATATAGTATTATCCTTCTTACATAAAAAGCTCTTCTAGGGCTTCCCTGGTGGCGCAGTGGTTGAGAATCCGCCTGCCGATGCAGGGGACACGGGTTCGTGCCCCGGTCCGGGAAGATCCCACATGCCGCGGAGCGGCTGGGCCCGTGAGCCATGGCCGCTGAGCCTGCGCGTCCGGAGCCTGTGCTCCGCAATGGGAGAGGTCACAGCAGTGAGAGGCCCACGTACCGCGAAAAAAAAAAAAGTTCTTCTAAATTAATAAGAAAATGATAGGCAAAACACTGGAAATAGTCACTTATAAATACAAAAAAAAGGCAAGATACAAATGAAAACATTCAACATAATTAGTAATAAATGTATGTATAATAATAAATATTTATATTATAAAATGAAAGTATATATAAAAACATGTATCATATTATGTATGTATATTATGTAAATATGTATAATTAGTAACAAAATATGTATGGCCTTTGCATCATCTTTGAAATTTATAATACCAAATGTTGACAAGTGTGGGTGAAATGAAAAGTCTCACACAGCATTGGTGAGGATGTAAATTGACTGAAAAAAATTACAGAACATTATGGCAAATACTTGAATAATGCATATGGTCTCAAAGCCATTGATTCCAGGCTTACGAATTTATTAGGAAATAATTAAAGCCATGCCCAAAGGTTTCACTATAAGTATGTTTACTGTAGAATTATTTATACAGGTAAGCACTGCATATCTTATAATAAGAATATGATTATGTAAATTGAGGCTGATCTATAAGAACGGACTATATGAAGCTACTAAAAATGATGTTGCCTAAGATTACTGAATGATAGGGAAAAGGGTTCATAATGTATTGTTAGGTGAAAAATGCACACTGCCAAAGAGTGTGGACAGTAAGTTTTCATTTTTGTTTCATACACACACAGAAAAAAACTCTAAAAATGGTCAATAGTGATTATCTCTGGGCAATGGGATCCCGATAATATTTTGTTTGCTTATTTATATTTTTCTAATAATTATTCAATTAATAATAATGACTAACACTTACTGAGTGCTTACTATTTACCAGACACTGGGCACTTCACTTATTAACTAATTTAATGTCACAACAATCCTATGACTTAATTACCACTATTATTTCCAAATGAGGAAAGAAGGCACAGAAAGGCAAAGTAACTTGCTCAGGGGTACACAGCTAGGAAGTGGTAGGACAGAAATTCTAACCCACGAAGTCTGATTCCAAAGCTTTAGTTATTTTTTGTGTGTGATAAGACCAAAACATGACTATTAGTAATAACAAAAGAAAGCTTAAAGAAATATGACTTTAAGGTACAATGATTTAGGATAATCTGTTCAGCTGCAGAAAAAAAAGAATGAAATAGCAAAGGAAAAAAATAAAACCTTTAGAAACAGAAACACCATGACAAAAATGGAGAAATTAAGACCAAACGTGTTAAAACACTTCCGTATGGAAAAGAGGAAAACACTTTCAGAATAACGTTTTCTTTTTTCTTTTTTTTTTTTTTTAAATCCAACAACATGTCACTTTTTACACAAAGCCAGAGGACTTGGAAAGACTGAACATGGAAGCTTGGAAAAGGATCGACTAGGCAAGAGGTCCCTACAATTCTGCAACCAAAGTGGACAGGTTAATTCTCTCTGTGTGGGACAGTTTCTCCCTATATCTTCACATGGTCCATTCCCTCACCCCCATCAGGTCTTGGCTGTATGTCACCTCTTCAGAGAGTCCCTTCCTGAGCACGCTATTAAACCAGAATGTCACCGTCCCCTGGCAGTCCCTACCCCTGTTTCTTGCTTACTTTTCTCTATAGCATTCATCAGCATCAAACACTATTTTCTACTATTTTGTATCTCTAGTGACTAGAACGGAGTGGATACTCAATATATATTTGAATAAAAGCCTACAATAAATGTGGAGGAGAGACAAGGAAGTTGTAAGGAGGACGAGGGAAAGGATGTGAGGGCCCAGTGATCCATTCTCTTTCTTGCTAAACCAGTTTGATTTTGATTGTCTTTCACTTGTAACTGAAAAAGCCCTGAGCAGGGACCATTCAGAAATGAGACAATTTCTCTTAAAGAGATAGGAGTGCCCCTAATTACTACTTCTCCCAAAGTTCTAGTGCCAAGGTGGGCCATCTCTTCTGACTCGTTTACTCAGATAACTGGGAAGGAAACAGTTGCCAAAGAGGACTTATCCAGCCTCTCTGATGGGAACATTGGGGAAGGATTTTTTGCCATTAGAAGGGAATAAAGCAAAAATGTCAGAACAAAGATTTTGCAGCTGACTATGACAGCAACCTTCCAGCACTTTTGTGACCAGGCTTGGTAAGCAGTCCCAAAGAAGAAGCATCTTCTTAAGGAGTCAAAATCTGACAGTGGATGACACATATCTTCTGGGTAAAGCGTGAGAGCCCTTTTAGTGCCCATGGGGCCTGTCAAGCCATATAATTGTGTGAAGTGGGGCAGCTGTAAAACAACAGGGACTGGTGAGGACTGTGGCAAATAGAAAATCCACATCCTGTCTAAAGGGGGTATTAACTATTCAACTGTCCTCATTTTTGCCCTCTAGGTCCAGATTTTTATGGGAAATGTCCTGATTTTTGAAAATATTGGCAACTAATTCTTTTTTCTTTTCTTTTTCTGTTTTTCTTTTTCTTTTTTTTTTTTTTTTTTTGCATGAGGACTAAATAAAACTATCTATGAGGCAGAGCCAATCTACCAGCTTTCCCTTTGTGATTCTGCTTTAGTCTTTCACATTTAGGAGAAAAAGGGAAACATACTTGCTCCCACATTTTGATGGACCAAGCTGTACTGTTGCTTTCAAAGTGGAATTTCCCTTACCAGCCGTCAACACCAGCTTTCTGCAGCTCAGAAATCCCAAATGACAAAGATCCCATGAAGTCATTCCTGCTGGTCAGGTCCCAATCCCAAATCTCTACAGACAGTCTTCTGTCTTTGTCCGACTCTTTCAGCTGGCTGCAAGGAGAAAAAAAGAGAAGTCAGTGGAGGTTATGGTGATTTCTCAAGCGGATGAAATGTACAAGAGGACAAAGCCTGAAGGTCGGAGTTTTTAAGGATTACAAGCTGTTGTAAGAAACATATTCAGTTTCCATCCCAGGCAAGCTCCCCAGGGAGGTAGAGCTTTTCCTGTTTTACAGCAGTTTAAACAGGTGGAGGGCCAAGGCCAGCTCTGACAGGGACAGTTCTAACTACTTCTGCTGCCTTATGTCCTAATAGGATCCATGATGTTCAGGAAATCCTACTGACACAGTCACTGTAAGAACTATAGATGTCAATCATATAATTGTGTGAGTGTTTGCACACATGCGGGTTGAGGATGAGGCTGAGGAAATGTATGAAGGAAAGAGTCTTGATGCTCAGTCTAGGGGAAATTGTTCTAGGGCATGTCCTTGACTGAGGCTGAGATAGGCCCCCAGTTTTGCCCTGAGAGGGGAAAGAAGGAACGAGGCATCACAAGGAATCATGCTTTTGGCCCATGGCTCTTGAAGTCAGACTGTCTGTCGCTGAATCCTGCTCCATTTGTTGTGGGACATTGGCCTGTGTTTTAATCGCTTTAAGCCCCATTGGTAAAATGGGGATGAAATGACCAATGAAGCTAGATCACTTAATACAGTGCTCGTTATACATAGTACATGCTCAATAAATATCGGCTGATATATGTCATATCTGTTGGCCCAGATGCATCAAGAAGTGAACCCACATTATTGGAGCACTAGCCACGTAAAATCCTCCATGGCAGCTGGCAGAGAGCTCCCGGCAAGCTACAGGCCCAGCATTATCCACGCACCCAGCCCTAGAGAGGTCATCCCCACACCCTATGGGTTATGTCCCATGTTTGCCAAGACCCAGAGCTTCTCCCACAATTTGCCTTCACCTAGCAACACATCACACTATTTTCCATCCCACCCACTCTCCCACACCAGAGACATTCTCAGCAGTGTACAAAAAAAAATTCCAATTTTTACTTGGCTTGCAATGCAAAAATGCAGATGGAGGGAGGAAGGAAAGGAAGGAAGGAAGGAGGGAGGCAGGGAAGGAGCGAAGGAAAGAGAAGCTGGGAGAGGACCTCCCCAACCTCAGGTGGCCCACACAACCCAACCTGCACCACCCAGGCTGGGCTGCAATGATTTTAACTTACAATCTAAATGTCTCGTTCCACTCCGGGTTGAGGGAGCACTTGATGGTTTTGGTCTTCTGCTTGCTCTCACTCTTGGGATCAGGAATCAGTTTCAGTTTCACGTAAGGATCTGACAAGCCATTAGGGTCCATAGGTACAAGGTTTTTAGCATCTCTTACTAAAAACAGAAAAAGCAGTTTTAGCATTAATAGCCCAAGACTATTTAAGCACCAGCTACTGATGGTTGTAGAACCTGTGAAAAGATCATTGGCATCACACTTACTTAACGGGAATTTTCATTTATTAACATCAACAGCTAAGAAGCGTACAAAGTGAGATAAACGGAACAGATGTAGACTCTGCTCTATATTGGTTTAAAATTGAGTTCTGACTTTCATACTGCTCTCCCCACTCTGCCCCCTAGATTAACTGTAAGTTCTCTAATCTTATTTTCCAAAAAGTCTACAAGAAAGATTGGCTTCTTCCATCTAGCATAATGCTTTCAAGGTTCAAACACATTGTACTTCATTTATGACTGAATCATACCCGCTTGTATGGATATATCAAGCTTTGTTTATCCATTCAACAGTGGATCAATATTTGGGCCATTCCCACCTTTTGGCTATTGTGAATAGTGCTGCTATGAACATGTGTATACTCTGACACAAAAGGTCACATATTCTATGATTCCATTTATAGAAAACATCCAGAACAGGTAAATCCAAAGAGACAGCAGACTAGTGGCTGCCAGGAGCTGGTGGGAGGTGGAATGGGGAGTTACTACCTAATGGTTATGGGGTTTCCTTTACAGGTGACAAAATTCCTCGGAACTAGATAGAAATGATGGTTGCACAACACTGCTCATGTACTAAATGCCACTGAATTGTACACTTTAAAATGGTTAATTTTATGTTATGTGCATTTTACCTGAATTCAAAAAGAAAAAGCTAAAAGGCAAAGAGTTGCCCTCTGAACCAAAGTGCAACTATTTTCCATGTAGCACCCATAACCAGTACCCAGACAGCCCACAGAGAGAAAAAGAGCAGCATTACCATTAGGCTCCACCCTCAACCAGCAACACCCCGGGTAAAGGAGGCTTAGAGAGGGGAAAGGAAGCAGAGGTCAGCAGTGCAGATGCAACTGGGAATAGGGAGGATAAGGCAGAATAAGACATCAACCTGGAGAAATGGGAAGAAGTTAATTAGGAGTCAGTTCAAAACCAGTAATGCAGGCAGCCAAGGGAAGGAATGTATTAGCAGACTCAATCTGCTAATCAGACTGTCTGCGAGAAGGCTAGTAGATAATGACTCCTACCAGGAATGCAAAGACGGTTCAACCTTAGAAATCTATTATTAAGATATTCATCATGTTTATAGGTCAAAGGAGAAAACCATAGGATCACTGCTATTAGCTAGAAGTAACAGGAAATTTTCTTCACAGGATAAAGGATATCTGAAATAATAGACACCAAAGTTAATGATAAATGCAGTCCCATTAAAGTCAGGAATAAGACAAAGATACCCATTACCACAGCCATCATTCAACATCTTTTCTAAGTATTGCATACGTGTAATAAGATAACAGAAACAGAAATGTAGGGGTAAAGCATCCCCCATTCCCTGCAACCTTTGCTTCCACCCCCATCACCTCCTACCTGCTGCTTATCATCCAGCAATTACACTACTTTCTCTTTTTTTTGTGGTACGCGGCCCTCTCACTGTTGTGGCCTCTCCCGTTGCGGAGCACAGGCTCCGGACGCGCAGGCTCAGCGGCCATGGCTCACGGGCCCAGCCGCTCCGCGGCATGTGGGATCTTCCCGGACCGGGGCACGAACCCGTGTCCCCTGCATCGGCAGGCGGACTCTCAACCACTGCGCCACCAGGGAAGCCCTACACTACTTTCTTAAACTCAGTTTCATGTACCCCACGATCTTATGCCACTTCCCATTTTCCAGCTCATTAACTCTAGTACCCCACTGCTACAGGCCTTTCATCACCAATCAGTCTACTGAGCACAATATGTTTTCTCTTTCTCCCCATTCCCTCTTGCCTTTACTCCATTCACCCCCAATTTAGAGTTTTGGGTGCATTATAATCACTCCCTGAAAGTACTGTCAACTCCCTTACTCCTCTTTCTTTCCATTTTATCTGACAAACACAGCCTTAGTTAAATTCAAATATTTTCCCTTTATTTTCCTACATGCAAGCAGCTAACCACTGCTAGGGATGGGAGTCAGGGGAGGCTCACTTGTCTAAGATCATATAGCTAGTAAAGGGTTGAGATTGAATAAATGAAATGAGGAAAGGGCTGGGTGGACTGTCTGAGGAGTGACAAGGGACCCCGGGACGCAAGTTGTAACTTATTCTGCATTGACACTGTTCTGCACTCTAGTACATGGCCCTTTCTTCCATTTATCCACGGGTTGAATTCATGTTCCACCTCAGCTTGCAAGTTGTATCTCATTTTTGCACCAAAAGCAAGAATTTTTCCTCTTTGATTTGGTTAAGCTCAATAAGCAGGTCCCCGGGGCTTCCCTGGTGGCGCAGTGGTTGAGAATCTGCCTGCTAATGCAGGGCACACAGGTTCGAGCCCTGGTCTGGGAGGATCCCACATGCCGCAGAGTGGCTGGGCCCGTGAGCCATAACTACTGAGCCTGCGCGTCTGGAGCCTGTGCTCCGCAACAGGAGAGGCCGCGATAGTGAGAGGCACGCGCACCGCGATGAAGAGTGGCCCCCGCTTGCCACAACTAGAGAAAGCCCTCGCACAGAATTGAAGACGCAACATGGCAAAAATTAATTAATTAATTAATAAACTCCTACCCCCAACATCTTATTTAAATAAATAAATAAGCAGGTCCCTAATGTGTTAGGCATTCTGCTAGGTACTGGTGACAGGGGGGCCAACATAAGATGTTGATCCTGTCCCCAAGGGATATATGAAACCAAATTTATTCAAAGTATAGTTGATTTCTAATGAGACAGTAGCCAGGTCATATACTGTAGTGGATACAGGGCTATAAGGTGCCAGGGTCTGCATCTTGCCTAGCAGGTGTTTCACATTTTTAAACCTCAAATTCTTGATCAGTGAAATGGAGATAATACATGCCTCATTGGGTTATTATAAGAGTACAGTCAGACAAGGAATATACATGTTTAGCACAGAACCTGGCACCTAGGGAACAGTCAATAAATGCTAGCTATATTATTGCTATTTCACTGTTCTTAAAATTCATATGCAGTGCCCCTTGTGCCACATTTGTCTATTTTTATTATGAAGACTTAACCATTTCCAAACAGACTGATATTAAACAGAACCACTTGTGGTTTTCCTTCTTGAGAATAATGCATCCGACTTTTCCATTTGAACCCTTCTAGAGGAATGCTCCTCAACCGTCAGCGTGGGTAAGGGTCACCTGGAGGACTCGCGAGACACGTATTCCCACAGATAGATTCTGATTCAGTGAGTCTGGAGTGACACCTGCTCATTTGTTTCTCTATCAAGTTCCCAGGTTATGCTGATGCGCTAGCCCACAGAGCACACATTAGGTAAAACTTTCCCAGAGGATATAATTTCTTAATATCCCCATCCATTTCCCCCATGGAATACAATCTCCAACTGTTACTTTCATTTATTGAGCCTTCCAAGGAAGCAGGTGCCAGTTTCTAGGCTGGGATCTTGGAATGACACATCTATCACTCTAGGGAGCTGCATAAAAACATGGTTTGAGATGCTCTGAAGTGCAAGAAACTTGTCTGTCTGGTTGATTGGCAACACATATGCAAGTGGAAACAGCGGCTTTCTTCAAAGACCACGCTCCCTCCTCTGTCTTATGAACTGACACCACAGGACAATCACCAGGACATTCCTCTATTTAAGTTTGCAAACTCACAGCTCTTTCAGAGTGCTCTTTGCAGGACAAGTGTATGTTGTATTCTTGAGCCAATCTCATAACTCATGGTTTAAGAATGACCTCTCCCTGGGCATCTACTTCCCCTGAACCGAACATTCCTAACTGAGGCATGACTCCATCTTTTCCCCAACCCTTATAGAACCCTTTCTTCTACTTCTGTCCTTTCGGGTCTCTCCTCTACCAAAGGGGCCAAAAATTTCTGTGGAAAGGTACGGAACAGAATTGATTCTGGAACTGTTCCTATCTCCAAGAGCTCTGGCTCCTAGAGCCACTGTATCATGAGCAGTTGACAGTAGCTGCAGGCTAAGATCCAAACGCCTGTCCCTCCTGAAGCTTTTCAAAGTACAGTCATGTTTCCCAGCAGCAAGAGAGCTGCATATGTATCGAGAAAGCAAATCTCTCTAGACCACACTTGGCGAGACTGACTTTGATTTTTCTTGATAAATGTTTCTTTACTATCTTTGTTGAAATTCAGCCAGCCCAGATGGTACAAAATGCTTCACACAAAGCAGAAATAGCAACCTTCCCCCCTGGTGGAAGTCTGCTAAGTGCACAGGAGAAAAGTATCCCAATCAAGAGAACATTGCTTGCCTTGGAAGTGAAGCTGGCTGGGGGGTAAGATCTGGCTGTTTCCATCAAAGGGCCTTCAGAGCGAATGAGGCCTCTGCATCCTGGTGCAAGTTACCTAACACGGTGCTGAATCCATAAAAGACAGCACTACTGGTAACTATTTTCCTAAGAATCGTTCTTCACCAAGAACTTTCCTAGTCTTTTTTTTTGAACCAACTATTGGAAAGTCTGAATAACTGTGTTGCTTTATAGCCATTATCCTACAGTGTGTGAACCAGGAGCTTCTCTTTATTAACTCCTTTTGAAGGTCCTTTCTTCAACATCACGAGTCCTCATTTGTCCTCACTACATGTCCTCAGAACAGTTATTCAAAGCAACACACACCAACATTAAGTTATGTTTGAGGATGTTGGCAATGACAAAAAGTAGGAAATAATCGGAGTGCCCATCCACAGGGGAAAGGGTAAATAATCGACAGCATATTCACACTGTGAAATACGAGGTACATGTCAATAACACTGGGCTATCTACATGCACTAACACGTTGAAGAAAACAGCAAGATGAAGATAGACGATTACAGTATAATGCTTCTTTATTTAAGAAAAAGGTCTGAGGACATCAGTGGTTCCATTGATGAACTCTGGATCGGGACTGTGAATTAGATAATAGCATTGGGTCAATGTTACATTTCCTGAGTTGGATAACTATACGTATGCAAGAGAATGTCCTTGTTCTTGGGAAATACACACTGAAGTATTTAGGGGCAAATGAGAACCATGACTCCAACTATTCTCAGATGGCTGGGAAAAAATATACAAACACAGGGCTTCCCTGGTGGCGCAGTGGTTGAGAGCCCGCATGCCGATGCAGGGGACATGGGTTCGTGCCCCGGTCCGGGAAGATCCCACGTGCCGCGGAGCAGCTGGGCCCATGAGCCATGGCCGCTGAGCCTGCGCGTCCGGAGCCTGTGCTCCGCAACGGGAGAGGCCACAGCAGTGAGAGGCCCGCGTACCGCAAAAAAAAAAAAAAAATATATATATATATATACACACACACACACATATAAAAATATTTAACAGAGAGAATGATAAACCAAATGTAGCAAGATATGAACAAGTGGTAAATCAAATCAGGTAAAGAGCATACAGATATTCCTTGTACTGTTCTTGCAACTTTTCTGTAACTTTGAGATTATGTCAAAATAAAAAGTTTTAATAAACAAGGCCCTCCAAATCTTCAAGAGACAAGTATAATAAAATAAATTTTCTACAAGGTCATATATGAATGTAAATATATAGAAAAGAGTCTGGAAGGATAAACCCAAAATTGGCTTGAAGTAACGGTTACACCTGTGGAAGAGGCAAAGGAATCTGGTTTGGGGGCTGTGGGCAAAAGAGACGTCAGCCTTAACTGTCATATTCTGAATTTATTACAAAGAGAATGCATTCTTGTATTAACTGTGTTATTAAAACTTAGTTTAAAAAACAATTCGGTTGTGGTGCATCTACAGCCTCCAAGAATCCATTGTCTGGCCTTCAGAGACCCGCACCCTGTTTCCCAGAGACTTTTTAGAGCAACTAGGTCTGCAAAGATCATGGTTTGAATCCCTGAGCCCTTGGTGAACAATGCACAGACCCAGATCAGCTGGATGCCCCCAGCACATATCCCAGAATCAAAGCAGGGTTGGAGGAAAGAGGCTAAACAGGTGAAAAATTTCAGAACCATCCACCTATTCTAGCTCTCCTGCTCTGCATCCCCCTCCTTCCATTCCAGTGACCTCCAGATGGATGACAGTTCACTGGACCTTTGGTCAACCCGAAATCCCTCCACACTGCCCTGCTACACCTTCTTAAGTTGCAAGCTTCTTCAGCCCTGTACTCCTAGATCTGCATCCTTTTGATTCCTGTTCACTTATTACTTCTTCTAACCTCAGGGTTCTCTGATGCTACAGCTTTTGGGAGCCATGGATCCATCAGAATCCCCTTCCAGTCATCTTAACTGGCCATCCCTGGCCTCATCTGATGGAATCTGATTACAAAGTAAGCAAACCTGGGGTCTTTGGGCAGCCCACATGCAGCATCTAAGGCATCCCAAGCACATCGTGGCCAAAGGCTCCTAGAACAGCTGGCTTCCCGTCACTGCTGGCAATGGTACAGTTATCACACATCCATTTATTTGTGTTGAGACAGACTTCCAGCTGGGACCGTCACAGTGTCTGTCTGGAAGACAGTCTGTCAAGCCAAGGCAAGTGAAACGATGATGGGGGAGCTAATGCCGGTGAATCAGGACCCAAATTAGCAACAGTTCGACTCTGGAGTCACACACACCTTCAGGTCTGAATCCTGCCTCTGCCTTTACTCTCACTAACTGGGTGCCCTTAAGTAAAAAGACTTCTCTGAGCCTGAGTTCCCCTGTCTTCGAAACGCTGGTAAAGTCACATACAACTCAAAGGGATGTGCGATAATTATAGGATGGCCATCCATGCCAGTTTACCCAGAGCAGCCTCAGTCTCTATCTGTTGTCCTTTTACTCTCAAGAGAGTCCAGTTTGGACAATAAATTATATGGTTCCCCTAATTATAGAGGATAATGGTGTTGAAGTATAGTGTAAAGCACATGGCAGAGGTTCAACAAACGTTGATTTCCTTTCTCCTTTGAGAGAATTTAGATCAAATTATATAACTATTAAGATCCATTTCAAGGTTAAAAGAGCATCTCTCCAATGTGATTTTCATATAAATGAACCTAGAGGAGGTAGTCAGAGAATGATAGATGATCTGAAGCCAAATGTGATAGATCCCTTCCTTCTTCTTATATTATGGCTTCCTCTCCATCCCAATGCAGCCACCTGGAGTCTCACCTGGAATGGCTCTTCCTCTGAACTCCCCAATAACCTTTCATCCTTTTAATCCCCTGCTCCCTTTACACCAATTTTTTTTTTAACCTCATCAAACCCTCAGATCCCTCAACTCTTTCCTTTCCTCCGGTCCATCAGTGTGCGCCTGAGTTATTACTTTTTTCCTAACCCTACCAATATGGAAAGCCCTCCAATCACTTCTGGCCACAGGCTTAAATATTTTGTCTTTTCAACAACATCCTGTCTGCATACCTCAGACCATCAGTGATATACGGCTTAGAGAGTGCCCCTGGAGAAAGTGGGGGCTTGATGCATGACCCACTCAGGGTCTCCAACCACACCTTGGCCCTCCACACCACCTGTCAACCCTACTGGGTGTGCCCAGTCAACCCCCCTCTCATTCTCGACAGAAGCAATTTCAAGACCTCATCATTTTAAGGCTCCCACCTGATTCCCGCTCCATCTTGTTCATCGGAGGATCTTCTGTATTATGTTTGTGTCATGAATTTCTAGTTCTATTATGTTTTCATCAGAAAATGTGGGCTGAGCCATTTCTGGGGCATTTTGTGAAGAATTTCATAAGGTTTGCATTGCAAGCTAACATATCCCCAATTTTGTGCATATTAGGGAAAAAGGTGTTTCTCTTATGGAAGGGTTCAGGCTTCAAGATAGAGGTATTGGACACTCACTTTAATTATATTATTTAAGTTATCTATATCCATATTTTTTTATCTGTTTTATCTGTCAAAGACTGACAAAGTATGTTTTAAAACCCTCCTGTGATGGTATTTCTATAAATTTCTCCTTTCATTTCAAGCAGTTTTTGCTTTTATGTATTTTGACCCTGTGTTAGTTGAGACTCCTGACTATTTTTTGGTCTTGGGTTTTGTGTTTCATTCTTAAAAATTTCTTTTTATGCAGGTTATTATTTGTTTGTCTGGAACTCTACTCTCAATATAGGTGTTTTTCCATTTAGCTGGTCTTTTCTCCAGGAACATCTGATTCCATTTACCTGTGGATCAATGCTGTTTGTCCTCTACATCTTTTTTTTTTTTTTTTTCATGATTGTAGTCATTTCTTTGTCCCTTTTCCCTGCCACCTGGAAGTACTCCTTAAGCTTGTTTCCATATTACTGATAATATTTTCTGCAGTCGGCATTCCTCTATTTACTGTTTCTATGCATTTTAATTTACTTTATTTTTTACATTACTTTTTATTATCGTAACATGAGCTCCTTCTTGCTCACACCTTCCCCTGAGCCAGCTCCTCTTTCATCTCAGGCTATTGCCTTACCTTCTGTCCTCCCCTGCTCTCAGTGTCTCTCTCTCTTCCTCCCTCCCTCCCACCCTCCTTTCCTCTCCTTATCTTTTACCTGTTTATTTTCTGCCTATGGCATTTAATTTTTTTAATTAAATACAGCATACAGTAATACTGACTTTTTTATTTTGGTGTATAGTTTTCTGAATTTTGACACATGTATAGATTCATGTAACCACCACACTACCAGGATACAGAACAATTCTATCATTCCAGAAAAAACCCCTTGTGCTGCTGCTTCGTAGCTACAAACTGCCCCCTCCCTCAGCCCCTAGCAATCGATGATCTATTTCTCATTTACTACAGTTTTATCTTTTTAAGAATGGTATATCCATGGAATCATACAGTATGAAACCTTCTGAGATTGGCTTCTCTAACTCAGCAAAATTCCTTTGAGAGTGAGCCAAGTTGTACATATGAACAGTTAATTCCCTTCTATTGATGAGGAATATTCCACTGTATGGATGTACCACAGTTAGTTTATCCATTCACCTGTTCAAGGACATTTGAGTGGTCTCTAGTTTTTGTTGATTATGACAGAGCTGTGCAACTATTCATGTTTTTGTATGAACAAAAAGTTTCATTTCTCTAGGGTAAATTCCTAGGAGTCAGATCATTAAGTCATATGGTAAGTGTATGTATACATACATACATACATATATATATGTCAAAAGGTTTTCCAGAGTGACTGTACCATTCTGCATTCCCACTAGCAATGAATGAAAGTTCCTCTCACCCTGCATCCTGCCAGCGCACTGTATTCACAGTATTTATTATCGTTATCATTTTAGCCATTCTAATACGTGTACAGTGGTATTTCATTGTGGCTTTAATTTGTATTTCCCTAATTTCTAGTGATACTGAATATCTTCTTGCGAATGAATTTGCCATGTTTATATCGTCTTTGGTGGTGTGTTGGTTTGAGTCTTCGGACCATCTTTTTCGTGGGGTTGTTTTCATACTTATGACTCTGAGAGTTCTTTACTCTGGATTCAGGTCCTTTGTCAGATGTGTGATTTGCAAATATTTTCTTCCAGTTTGTAGCTTGTCTTTTCATTCTATAACAGTGTCTTTTGCAGAGCATACTTTTTTAAAAATTTTAATAAGGTCCAAATAATCATTTTTTTCTTTTACCAGTCATGTTTTTAGTGCCATGTTTGAGAATTCTTTGTTTAACTCCAGGTCATAAAAATTTTCTCCTGTTTCTACCTTTATATTTTACATTCAGATCTATAATCCATTTTGAGTTCATTCTTATAGAAGGTATGAAGTGGAAGGTGAGGCTCATTTTGTTTGCATAGGGATGCCCAATCTTTCCAACATCACTTGCTGAAAGACTGGATAGTCTTTCCATTTCTTTGTTTTTATACTTAAAAAAAAAAAATCAATGGGCCATATCTGTGTGGGTATATATCTGGACTCTCTATTCTGTTCCAGTCATTTATGTATCTATCCCTTTACCAAAATCACACTGCCTGATTACTGAAGCTTTACATAGTTAAGTCTTAAGATTGAGTACTACGATTCTGCCGACTTTATTCTTCACCTTAAAAATTGTTTTGGACCTTCTAGTTCTTTGACCTTTCCATTAAATTTTAGAATCACCTTGTCCATATCAATAAAAAAAAATCCTGCTGAGATTTTGATTGGAAATTCATTAAGTCTACGGATCAATCTGAAGAATTGACAACTTTACTGTATGCAGAGTCTTCAAACACGGTATGTCTTTTCATATATTTAGGTATTCTTTGATTTCATGCAGTGTTTTATAATTTTCAGCATACAGATCCTAGACATGTTTTGTTAGATTTGTAACAAAATATTTCATTTGTTTTGAAGTTATTGTAAATGGTGTTTTTAAAATTTGAGTTTCTAATTGTTAACGGTTGATATATAAAAATACAAATGATTTTTATGTGTTCACCTTATATCTTGCAATTTAACTCATTAGTTCTTGGAGGTTTTTTGGGAGATTCTTTTGGATTTTCTACATAGACCATCATTTTCTATGTACAGAGACAGTTTTGTTTTTTCCCCTCCAATCTGTATTTCTCAACCTGTTTTTCCAATCTTTTATTTTTATTCTCTTACTACACCAGCTAGATCTTCCAGTATGATGCTGAATAGAGTGGGTGAGGGTGGACATCCTTGTCTTGTTTCATAGCTTAGGGGGAAAGCATGCTGTCTTTCATTATTAAGTACCTTGTAGACTCTTCTCTAGATGTCCTTTATAACATCAAGAAAGCTTCCTTCCATTTCTACTCTGCTGAGAACTTTTATCATAAATGGATATTAAATCTTGTCAAGTGCTTCTTCTTTCTTTAGATTATGAACATAGTGGAATACATTAATTGATTTTTTAATTATTGAACCAGCCTTGCATTCCCAGGATAAAATTTACTTGGTTGGGGTGTATTATTCTTTTTACATATTTCTGGGTTTGCTTTCCTAATATTTTGTTGAAGATTTTTGTATTTATGGTCATAAGGGATAACTGTAGTTTTCTTGTACTGTTTTTGTCTGACTTTGGTATCGGGGTAATGCTAGCCTCATAAAATAAGTTAGGAAGTGTTCCCTACTCTTCTGTTTTCTAGAAGAATCCGTGTCATTTCCTTTTTAAATGTCTGGTAGAATTCCACAATATAAATCTCATTCCAAGCACTTCTTTATCTGGACTCCACAAATTCTGATGTGTTGCATTTTCATTTTCTTTCATGGGTTCAAAATATTTTCTAATTTTCCTTGAGATTTCCTCTTTGAACCACAGAATAAGTAGAAGTTTGCTTTTTAATTTCCACATTTTTCCAGGGGCCCTACTCCCATGATTTTAATTTCTACCTAAAAGCTCTTTACTGAGCTTTATAACAGAACACACAACTGTCTACCATATATCTGGTACTGGATACCCCATAAGTAATCAACCCAAAGCATGTCCAAGAATACTCACTCTCATGAAATAAGTCAGAAAGAGAAAAATAAATACCGTATGCTAACACACATATATGGAATCTAAAAAAAAAAAAAAAATGGTTCTGAAGAACCTAGGGGCAGGACAGGAATAAAGACACAGACGTCGAGAATGGACTTGAGGACATGGGGAGGGGGAAGGGTAAGCTGGGACGAAGTGAAAGAGTAGCATGGACATATATACACTACCAAATGTAAAATAGCTAGCTAGCTTGTGGGAAGCAGCCGCATAGCACAGGGAGATCAGCTCGGTGCTTTGTGTCCACCTAGAGGGGTGGGACAGGGAGGGTGGGAGGGAGATGCAAGAAGGAGGGGATATGGGGATATATGTATATGTATAGCTGATTTACTTTGTTATAAAGCAGAAACTAACACCCCATTGTAAAGCAATTATACTCCAATAAAGATGTTAAAGAAGAGAGAAAACTTTCATGTGAACCACTAAAAAGGAAGCAATGAAAATGAAGTTTTTTAAACATTCTTTTCTAAAAAAAAAAAAAAAAACAAAACTTCCTCCCTGTCATTATCCCCCTATCCCCCACCCACCTACCAGCATACAGAGCAGAGCATACGTGCTGCCCCTCTTTCAATGCCATCCTTGATGAGTGCTTAACCATTCAACCAACTGTGGTGAGAAATCTGGAAATCACCTTGGTCGCCTCCCCTCGGTAAAATCTTTGACTGTGTACTATTCATTCTGCCTCTTCATCATTTTATGTACCTGAGCCCTTCTTACTATCCACACTGTTACCACCTTAACAATAATAATTGTGTCATAGGGTTATGTGATTACTAAGTTACATCTGAAGCCTGTAAAGTGCCTGGTATTGTCCTTGGCAGGTAATGAGTGATGGGTAAACAGCAATTGCACACGGTTGTTGTCTGCGAATTCCTTTTTTCTCTCCTAGCTGGTTTCTCCGCTACAGTCTCGCTCCTTTCTGCGCTTCCTCCACGCCCCTACATCAAAGAGATCTTTCAAAACCTCAAGTCTGATTACAAGCTCTCTAAACAAAACGCTTCATAGTTTTAGAAAATCTATTAACGTTATTCACTATAAAACTAGGTCAAAGGAGAAAAAACATGTAATTATCTCAAAAAATGACAAAAAAGACAAGTGACAAAATTTAATAAATCATTCTTTCTTTTAACCCTTAGAAAAATAGGAAGAGATACATGTTTTTCTTGGTGTGATAAATGTATCAAAGGCTTTCATCGTGCTTACTGGTGAAACTCTAGAGGCATTTCTAGTTCCCTTAAGGCCACAAGCAAATTAAAAATGCCTACCATCACCACTATAATTTAACATCATTCTGGAAGTACCAACCAATACAATTACATAAAAGAAAAATATTAAGAGGCTTAGATGTTGGAAAAGAGAAGACAAAATTAGCTTGTATTGTCTCAACTGTATCTTAGAGAAATTCTTCAGAAATTCTCAACTGTATCTTAGAGAAATTCTTCAGAATTTCTTAGAGAAATTCTACCAACCAATACAATTACATAAAAGAAAAATATTAAGAGGCTTAGATGTTGGAAAAGAGAAAACGAAATTAGCTTGTATTGTCTCAACTGTATCTTAGAGAAATTCTTCAGTGGTTCTGGCAAGCGAGTGACACTCTCTGGTTTGCAGCCCTGATAAATTTTTCCCTTTTTTAATCTCTTAGTCACTCAGTGGGAATTTGGAAGAAGGAGAAGTTAAATATATGGTCTCAGTTGAGCATGAATTACTTTTTTAATTTTAAAAAGTTACTCTAGGGCTTCCCTGGTGGTACAGTGGTTAAGAATCCGCCTGCCAACTCAGGGGACACAGGTTCAAGCCCTGGTCTGGGAAGATACCACATGCCGCGGAGCAACTAAGCCCATGCACCACAACCACTGAAGCCCGCGTGCCTAGAGCCCATGCTCTGAAACAAGAGAAGCCACCGCAATGAGAAGCCCGCGCACCGCAACGAAGAGTAGCCCCCGCTCGCCGCAACTAGAGAAAGCCCGTGTGTAGCAATGAAGACCCAACGCAGCCAAAAATAAATAAAAATAAAATAAATAAATTTATTTTTAAAAAATAATCTTAAAAAGTTACTCTAAATCTGGGAGAAAAAATTCTTTGCTTAATGGGAGGCCAGTCTTGTGCACAATTACGCTCAACAAACTTGAATTGGATACAACTTGGGTGCCCCAAGACCCAGTCAGCTGATTCCCCCAAGCTCGGAGTCACTGCCAAAACCATGCAACTTTCATGCTCTGTAACTGGTTTCTTCTTAGAGCCAGAAACTTGGAAAGCTGGGCATTCTATAATCCACTGAACCCAGTTTAGTGTCATCTATTTTCTACAGAGGTTACCCTGGTCATTCAGGGTCTTGCAATTCCCAGGGCTGCTCTGCACCTGTTATGACTCTATACAGCCTCAACCCCTAGAGGTCCAGAGACCACGCCACTCCCCAGAGAGGATCTGGGTTAGTCACCCTTTGAGATCTCACAAGCGCAGCCTCTTAGTGCCTGGCACTCCTCAGTGGTGTGGGTGATGTCACCGGACCCCCCTGGCGATGCAGGGAGAGTGTGCAGGGATTCATGTAGATAGAGGAGGCGCTCTTCAGACCAGCTTGGAAAAACAAGAATAAACCCTGTTCCCATGAACACCTGTTCCCCTCAGGCTGGCCCTGGGGGTCTGTCCTATGCCTAGGACAGATGGTTTGTGAGTAAGGCACCCAATAAGCTAGCTTTATTTCTTGCTTGGAGACCAACTCATGCCTCAAGTTGAGAGAAAACAGACAGACGAGGCTTTCAGCTTCTCTGCCTGCATCCTCAGGACAGGAACCCTGATGGCGTGCCTGTGCCCAGCACCCCACCCCTCCACCAACCCATGCTGAGCAAATGCAGCAGAGGCACCGGGAGGGTGGCGTCCAAACCCTGAGCTGCAGTGGCTGAGGACATGGCTTTGGGCGCTGCTTCACAATGTGATTATTTCTAAAAATGTGACATAAATACTAACATGGGGTCCCTGGAGCTGCAGAGTCACTACTGGGCAGCTTAATTTCGACATTCAATCAAAACTGTCCGTCGGCGGCTTTGTGCAGCCCAAGTAGCAATGGCCAGAAGCCCCACAATCTGCTCTCTAAGTGATGGGTTTAATTTCCAGAGGCTTGGGACAAAAGCCTTCCAGCTCTGAGGAAGGCAGGCTTAACCTCCCTTCTCTAGAGAACCAATGCATATTTTCTCATTTCTTCAATGGGCGCCCCGGTTTGATAGAAGAGTCCTATCTACATTAACCACATCACTGAATCACGGGACCCAACGGATTTTTTAAAACCTGACAGCCACATTCTCACACCATGTTCCCCAGGCAGTCAGAGGAAAGGGCTGTCATTTGAAGATAAGTTTTCTGCTTCTTCTACTGTCATTTGGGGATGATGAGGGAAGAAAACATCTGTTCAGAGAAGTCCCAACAGAGGAATATTCCCCCTTATGTACTGTCAAACATCCTCAATGGCACAGAAGCACTAAAAGAGGGAGAATTTTCCTGCTGGACCAATTTATCCTAAATGGATGGATGGATGATTAAAGCAATGGGTCTTAACCAGCCTGTAGGAAACAGGCATCCTTCCCACTTTCTTTTTATTTTAATTTTACCAAACTATTCATATCTCAAGGTCATTATAGCACCTATTAAATCCTCTCCACCTTCCCCCACTCTTCACCACTGTATGTAAACACACACACACACACACATTATATTCAGAATACTTCCAAATGCCATAACCCAAGTGCCAACTAAACAGTACTGATGCCATCCTCAAATTAGAACAGGGTCTTGAAGGCTCCTCGAGATGCCCAGGTGTGAACTTTAGTTGCTGGGCTGTGGGGAGGTCCAGGGAGGAACTGGAGAGCAGCTGGGACAGCAGGGAGAGCCACCTCAGGAGGGTCACAGCTACTTGTCAGCTGGTACGGAGCATAATCTGGAAGAATGTCCTAGTTGCCCTCAGACACTCATTCATGCACATCCGATGACCATCTAGAAAAGGGCGCACAGCTGGCGTGGGGAGAATTTTCTTGCTTCTGGTCTATCACAGCCCCACCCCATATCTCTGCCTGATACCCCAAGCTCAGCTCAGACTCAGGTGAACATTTCGGGGACCCTGCCCATCAGCAGATGCTGTCCTCTGGCTGAGAACAAGCTCTATGATGTTTCTTTCTGCAGCTCAAACCACAAGTTTGAGGCACACTTGTGGTGGGTAATACGTTGAGGTTTTAAGCTTCTCCCACTTCGCACTTCATTGAATTCTGTCATTTATATCCCAAGGCCCTTTGCCCCAACCCAACCCAACCGTGCAGCTAGACTTGAGTCATTCATGCCTCAGGGAGAAAGTTGTCGGGTGGGACCCAGGGACAGAGGCAGCGCTTCTCGGCTGTTCAGTTGTGAAAGCGTCTGTCTCTACTGTCCTCTCCATCAGACGTCAAAAGTAGAGCTCCAGGAGGGCAGGCAGAGCCCAGGAGGCAGCAGAGATCACTCTTCGCTACTTGATCAGTCTCTCTGTTCTCCAGACTCCCAGTGAGCCCTACCTTCTCCTCCTTCAGCCAAGGCTCCTATACACCTCCCTTCACGAAACAGACCCCCAGGAGCACCGCCGCCTGCCTGTCTCCTGTCTCGGGAAGAGACAGAGTCCAAATCCCAAACAGGATTAGCTGGGACATATAAACAAGACTCGCACAACTGTCAACAAGCTCAAAACAACTCCCCTTCTTCCCTCACACCAGGAACTGAAAAGCGGTGTTCCAGAGAGAGGGTTCTCCAAGGGGGAAAGCAAGGGTGTCCCAGACCAGAAGCATCAGCATCTCCTGGGGACTTGATGCAAATGCAAATTCCCAGGCCCACCCCCACCCCTACCCCACCCCCACCCCCGACCTCCTGAGTCGGAAACTGATGGGAAGGGGAGGGGAGTCCAGCAATCTGGACTCTATTGCGCCCTCTAGGTTATTCTGCTGCACATTCAGGTGTGAGAACCACTGCTCTCGACCAGCACCATCCAACAGAAATTCCTGGGAGGACAGAAGTGTTTGCTGTCCCACATAGCAGCCACTAGCCACATGCGGCCATTGAGTACATTTCACTTAATTTTAATCAATTTAAATGTAAGTAGCCACGTGTGACTAGTGGCTGCCATGCTGTAAGCACAGCTCAGAATGCTGCGTCAGCCGCCCTTCACCCTCTCTTCCTTCCAGGTCAGCCTGTGAGCTGCAGACAAATTAATCTTCCTAAAGCAAAGATCTTATTGTGTCATTCCCACTCAGAAAAAATCCTCAGTGACTCACCATTGCCTACTGATTTTAAGTCCATGCTCTTTTTTTTCTTCTTTAGGAAGCCAAAAATGATTTATTCCAAAATATGACAGAAATCAAGATTAAATCCTAACAGCTAGTGGCAAACGAGCTCTTACTATGAGCCAAGCACTAAGTGCTATACGTCTTCTATCTCATGTAATCCACATGGAAATCTTACGACGTGTGTATTACTGTTCTCCCCATTTTACTGATGTGGAAACTGAGAGCTGAGGAGGTTAAATGTCTTTTCCAAGGTCACATAGCTGGTTAACAGTAAAGGTGGGATTTGAACTCAGGCTGCCTGGCTCTAAAAACTGCACCCTTAACTGTGACATCACACTGCTGCTGAAAACCGAGGCAGGTCAGACCTTTCCCCTCTGAGTGTGCCTCTTCTTGAATCCACAACTGTGCTCCTATGTTCTGTGGCAGCAGCTTCCAGGTCTGTCTTAAACATAGCGCTTGCCCTTCTATAATGAACGAGCAAAAGCCACCTTCAGATGTCTTGGGCTCCTTCAAGGGGAGATCAACATATTTCTCCCCAAAAGAGCATCCTTCCACCACCTCAGAAGGTGTATTGGGCACATTTTAGGTGCAGACAGCACATCATTCAGAAAAGTAGTTTAAAAATGATAGGGGGACAATATTGAACTTCAGACTAAGACAGGTAAAAAATGGTAAACCGGTTGAAGGCAGGTAGGATGCAAAAAGGTGAGCAATGGAAAGCAGTCTTTGGATTAGGAGAGGCTCTTGCATCTGGAAGCATTCCAATCCTACCCTCCACCACAGGGCTGACAGGCAAATACAGAGCAAGCAGTGCTACCCAGCAGAAAGGACATAGCCAAAGCCCTGGAGTGGATCTGAATTCTCCCCCCGCCGCCGGATCAGACGTTAGCCTTTTCACTGCTGGATCAGGTCCAAGGGGTCCTGGAGAGGAGACCAAGGAGGCCAAGGAGGTCGAGGGCACTCAGGTTATTGATTATTTGCAAACTGATACAGAAGTGTTTAGATGTTGTGACAACCAGCCTTGACCTAGATGACTGAGCATTACATGATTATCCTCTTCTTTAAAGATACTTGAGGTACCAAACAGTTGAGTTTTTAAACAGTCTTGAAAAGAGAGAGTTCAAGAAAGCAGATCGATGGCTGCCAGGGGCTGAGGGCAGAAGGGAATGGGGAATAACCGCTTAATGGGTATGCGGTTTCGTTTTGGAGCGATGGGAATGTTTTGGAACTAGATAGAGGCGGTGGTTGTACACACTGTGAATGTACGAAATGCCCCTGAGTTGCGCACTCTAAAACGGTCAAGTTAATGTTACGTGCGTTTCATCTCAATAAATTAAAAAAAAACAAAAGAGAGAGCTAGAGAGTGGGTTAACCTGGAGCCAAACTACCAACAGCCCAGAAGAGAGCTGCAAGCTGAACTGGGCACCTTCGTGAAGACAACACCCTGGCGAGACCCTGGAGCAGGGCCCAAAGGCGCCTACGATCCCTCCAGAATGCGTCCACTGTGGTCACCGGCTCCTTTCCCCACTATAACTCTACAGCCTTTCCTGCCACTTCTTCCTCACATGTATCCCAAACTCCAGTCGTACTCGACTGCTTGCTGCTCCCTGCAAGTTCCCGTCTCTGCAGGAGGAGACGGACACGATCTAGCGTCCAGAATCATGTCCCACAGCAACTTCCCAAGGGATACGTGCAGAGTGGCTGAGCCAGGCAGATAGTCACTCTACTACACTAGGACCTTCACCCCAAATCCCAAGTACAACCAACAGCCCTGGTGAGTTGGGCCCGACCAACAGTTCTTAACTCTAGATACACATTAGAATCACTGGAAATTGGATGGGCTCTTTTTGCTTCCTTTCTCCTACTACTGTTTGTTTTCCTGGTAACTCAGAGAGAGTAGTGTCCCAAGCAGGAGATAAGCCTAGAGTCCTCTCCACTCCAGCTATCTGGAGCTCTGAGAGGTCTGAAGACAGAGTAAGCCTCAAATAGAAGCCCAAGAAAGAATATTATGGGTGTATCATGATGATGAAGTCGTTAAGCTTCCCCTCATCTCTCTGAGCCCCACCAGCCCTCTAGCCAAGGCTCATGAACCAATAGCATCATCCAGGTCCTTAGCCTTGACCCACATCCCCACATCAGCCATGGCATAGAGAGGCGTTTCCAACTCCCCCTGGAGGCCAGAGTGTGCACTACCCTCTACCCAGTGAGTTCCCTCCGTTGGCCCTTCGCTCATTCTGGCAGTTAGATCTCTAATGCCGCCTCTTCCCAGAAGCCTTTCTTGACTTCATCTGACCTACCAACAGGATTATTGCTTTCTTACGTTCAGC
This sequence comes from Aethalodelphis obliquidens, assembly GCF_003676395.1. NCBI lineage: Eukaryota > Metazoa > Chordata > Mammalia > Artiodactyla > Delphinidae > Aethalodelphis > Aethalodelphis obliquidens. The sequence goes on from NW_020837974.1 coordinate 19,827,428, forward strand.
AGCACAATATACTTTAGGGATATGTTTGCTTGCCTTACTTGTTCTATTATATTTAATAGAACTCTTTAAGGGAAGGAACTGTGACTTTCTAATATTTCTGGAAGGAGCACAGTACCATGGCTAAGAGCAGACCTGGATTTGAGTCCAAGTAATGCCATTTTCTAGTTGTGTGACCTTGGAAAGTTACTTAACCTCTGTGAGCCTCAGTTTCCTCATCTGTAATATGAGAACAGTCACCATGCCACCTCACCAGCCTGGGAGGGTTTAGGAGCTATAATGCATGCTAAGGGATCAAACCTCTTATATACTCAAAAGCCTAGGCATTATTATTACTCTAACCCATTAAGTGCCTAGAACTGGGACATGTATTTTGTAGGTGCTCAGTATCTGATGATTCAATCGGAATAATTCCCTGATTTCCTGCAAAGTTAAAAGCTTCTGCTTCTATTGTGGTCACTTTTGTATTTCCAGCCCCAGCACAGCATCTGACATGTAGCAGATGGTGAATCAATGAATGAATTGATAAAGGATGAGTGAGATGTTCCCTTCTCTCCATGCCCTAAAACCACTGTAGAGCTCCAAGGGCAGCACGGGTCGGTGCCCCTCCTGTGGTTCCTCAGAACACCTTGTCCTGATGTCTGGCGCAGGACGTGTAACCCTTTACTGTGATTATCCATGTACCTGTCTTACTGATGGTGGTGACTCCAGAGCCCAGCACAGTGTGAGACACTCGCTGAAGGAGAGAAAGACCATGAATCTTATCACCTTGGGAGGAGCCCAAGGCCTCGAGCCCAGAGAGGATTTACAGGTTTTGTGATCTGGGTTGTTCTGGCCGAAGCTGCTGCCGACGCTGACAACATTCACTGAGCACATGTTATGTGCACTTGATACACATCACGGTATTGCCCGTCCCCAGAGCCTAAGTTCTTCACTTCCACACTTTGCCACCTCTCTCTGGGAGGCAGGAATCCAACTTGTTCAGAAAAAGCAAGTCTCGACTGATTTAAGGACAGACTGTTCCGGGAACTTCCGCTTCATTTGCCCCAACATGTGGGGACTGGACTAAACTCTTCCTCCAGCACAGCGCCTCCTGCATTTCAAGGACCTGTATCTGATCTAAAGCCACCGTCCTTACCAAATTAGTAGAGTTGGGTGGTGAGAAGCTCAGTCAGAAAGCGAGATCCTGGGTTTTAATATAAACCCTGCCACTCAGTGCTATGCGCCCTAAATGTCACCGAACTTCTCAGTGACTCAGTCCCCTTGTCTAAGATATGGAGCTAACAACAGTCTCATAAGGATGTTGTAATAATTAAATGAAGTCATGGAATGTCTGGCTCATGGTAAACATCCCGTATGTGCTAGGCTGTTATTATTGGCTACTGTTCTGTATCAGTACTCCCATGAGATACTTATTGACTTTAACTTCACTGTCTTCATTCCCCAGAGTTCTTAGGGTCCCCCTACCAGGACCTAGAAGAAATGGGCATTCTTCACTCTGTCACTGATGCTCTCCCCAACCCCTCTTTTTAAAAAAGTTTTTTAAACTTAACTGCAGATGTAATGGAACCCAAAGTACATATTATCTTTGATTTTATCCTAAAATTCAATAATGCTTTAATTTGTACATTCACCTTCTGGTCTTTACCCACATTAACATTCAATTTTTACATAATTATAAAACCATACATCTATTTTACACTTTGCATTTTCACTTAACATCATACCACTTGGGACGATGATGGAGTAGCTCACAGAAGCTCAGCACTCCAGCTGAGAACAACTATACCGGCCAGACACATAAACAAACAAAATATTTTTTCAAGGAACTGGGATGTTAAAGGAATTGGAATTGAGATGAGCCCATTATTCCGTGTGCCACTTTTTCCTTTGGGGCAGAAGTCATTCTCGGCACAGGGCAAGAGGCTGAGAAGCCAGGCAGGCGGCGGCTGCTAAGAAGCAGTTAGAAGCCTCAGGGCCAGGAATAGAACTGCCAGGGAAAGCAGGACTTGGGAGACCAAGATACCAGCGAGAAGAGAAGACCAAAGAAGCTAACTCGACCCTAAGCATCGGTTCTCCCTTGGGGCTTTGCCAATTCAAATACAGAGGTTGAGACACAAAACAGAAATCTGCTGACGGTTTCTGGCAGTCTCGTGGTGCTGGAGAAGCAAAATCTGGAGTGCAGGACCTTGCAAGGAGGAGGGCCCTAGGAAGTATTCAGCCTCACAATTGGAAACCTCTAGCGGCTCCATCATTGGACTGGGAATGAACCAGAGGAGGAAGATACCAGAGAATGAACCAGAGGAGGAAACCTCTAGCGGCTCCATCATTGGACTGGGAATGAACCAGAGGAGGAAGATAACTTCATCCAAACCTCTTTGATTTGGCACATGAAATGACTGGAACTCAAACCAAAGTTCCAAATATGCCAAGAAATAGGACGAGAAGAAAAAACAGCCAATAGGACAGATCCACAGGTGACCCAGACACTGGATTTTAAAATAACTGTGATTGAGAGGGTTTTAAAAAAAAAAAAAAAAAAGATGACAATATGGAGAACTTCCCTAGAGAGCTATAACCTATAAAAAAATGTGACATTTCGCATCTAAAATACAATAATTCCCAAACTGAGGGGAACTCTACAAACACCTGACCACTACTCCTCAAAACCGTCAAGATCATGAAAAACAAAGAAAGACTGAGAAATTGTAATGAACCAGAGGAACCTAAGAGGATATGACAATAAAACTTGGTGTCTTGGATGGAAACCTGAAACAAATAAAGGATATTAATGAAAAATCTAGTTAACATCCAAACAAAGTCTGGAGTTTTGTTAACAGTAATGTACCGATTAATGTTAATTTCTGAGTTTTGACAAATGCACCATGATAAGGTAAGATGTTAACAACAGGGGAAACTGAGTGAAGGGTTTATGGGAACTCTGTACTATGTAACTTTTCCATATATCTAAAAGTATTCTAAAATAAAAAGGTTTAATTAAAAATACAATAATTAAAATTAAGAACTCAATATAAGGGTTTAGCAGCAGATAGAAGCCATTGGAAGGCATATTAGTGACTGGAAAAATAGCTCATTTAGAACCATCAGACTAGGGAATTCCCTTGTGGGCCAGTGGTTAGGACTCTGAGCTTCCACTGCAGGTGGCATGGGTTCGATCCCTGCTCAGGGAACTGAGATCCCACAAGCTGTGCCTGGAGTGGCCAAAAAGAAAAAAAAAGAAAGAAAGAAAGAAAAGGAAAAAAAAATACGAAATAGAACCATCAGACTAAAGCACAGAGAGCAAAAAGGATGGAAAGTTTTGAAGACAGTGTCAGAGACCAGTGGAAAGGTCTAATCTATGTGTAATTGAAATCCAGGATGAAAAGAAGAGAAGGAATAAGGCAGAGAGTGGCCAAGAATTTTCCAATACTGATGAAAGATGTCAAGCTAAAAAATTCAAGAACAGAATAAATACGTATGTATGTACACACACACACACACACACACACACACACACACACACATTCCTAAGAACATCATAATCAAACTGTTGAAAATCAAAGATAAAGAGAAAATCAAAAGCAGCCAAATGAAAATAAGGCACATTACCTTCAAAGGAGTAAGAAAATAAGAATATGAATAAGAATAAGAACAATGGGGTAACATCTTTAAAGTGCTGAAAGAAAACAACTCCCGATTTTGAATTCTATACGCAGCAAAAACATTCTTCAAAAGTGAATGTGAAATAAAGGTACTTTAAAATTTATTTCCAGCAGGCCTCAATTAAAGTAAATGCTTAAAGGGGTTCTTTACAGAGAAAGATAATGATTCCAGATGGAAATGTGGATATGTAGGAAGAAACAAACAAACAAAAAAACAAAAAGGATAAATATATTTGTAACTCTAAATTAATACTGATTGTACAAAACAATAATAATAAAGTATAATTAAAATGACATGTAAAATTAAAACAGGGTGAGACAGGGTAAATGGAACTCAAATGTTTAAGGACCTAGGGTTATTTGGAAATATAATGGACTCTAAAAGGTCAAGGATGTATGTTGAAATCTGCAGAGCCAACATAAAAATAATAACAATATATGGCTAACAAGTTAATGGAAGTGAAATGATAAAATATACTCAAGTGATTCAAAAACAAAGGCAAAAACAAAGAGGAAAAGGAATATAAAACACATGGGACAAATAAAAAATAAATAGGAAGATCACAGACATAAACTCAAATATATCAGCAATTACAGTTAATGAAAATGGTCTAAATGGTCAAATTAAAAATCAAATAGACTGGATTTTTAAATTATGCTTATAAGAGACACATCCTGAATATAAGGATTGAAAGCAAAGGGAAAAGAATATACATTTTTAAATGTTCTTCTTCCTTTCATTTTCAATCATTTTCAGTTTACATATTTTTTTCTTTTTCTTTTGTCTTTTGATCTTTCCATATCCTTATATTTAGGTTTTTTTTCCTTTTTACTTCCAGTCACTCACTGTCAACCACTTTCATGAGAGAGAGAGAGAGGCAGAGAGGCAGAGAGACAGAGAGAGAGAGAGAGAGAGAGAGAGGCAGTCTGGGAAAATCCCACATGCCGCGGAGCAACAAAGCCCGTACGCCGCAACTACTGAGCCTGTGCTCTGGAGCGTGCAAGCCACAACTACTGAAGCCCGCGCACCTAGAGCCCGTGCTCCGCAACAAGAGAAGCCAGCGCAATGAGAAGCCCACGCACCACAACTAAGAGTAGCCCCTGCTCAGCACAACTAGAGAAAGCCCACGTGCAAGAACGAACACCCAACGCAGCCAAAAATAAAAAATAAATAAATTAAATAAAATCATCTTAAAAAAATAAAAGAGGAAAATGCACAGTCATAATAGGAGGCTTGAACATAACTCCTTCGGTAACAGAACGAGCAAGCAAGATAAAAATCAACAAAGATACCGAAGACGTGAACAGCACAATGACACAACCTTAACCTAATTTACCCACATGAATACTACAACAACTGCAGAATATATATTCTTGACAAGTGCACAGAGAATATTTCCCAAAATTTCAAGAGGATGAAATGATGTGTGTTCTCTCACCACAGTGGAACCAAACTTAAAATCCATAACAAAAGATCATAAGAATATCCACAAATGTTTGAAAATTAAAGACACTTTTAAATAGCCCCTAGGAAAGAAGAAATCATAATAGAAATTCCAAAGCTTCAAACCTTGTGAAAGTCAGCTACAGCTGTGCTTAGAGGGAAAAGTTCATCTGAAAATCCATGATCTAAGTATCGCAAAACGTGAGAAAAAGAAGAGCAAATTAAACCCGTGCACTTTCCCATTGTGCTAGTTTTTTCCTCAAGTTCTCCTCCCCCATCATCTCCTGCCCTACCTTCTCTTCCTCCCCACACCCAACACCCACCCCAGCAAACCCAGACTGACAACCTGGTGTTTACCCTTCCACACCTTTCCCCCTGCAGTGACAATCACTTGGAAAGGAAGGGATCGGGAGAGTTATTCTACAAAAATGGAATCACATTGTACCTGTTACCCAGCAAAGTACTTTTCCTACCTCACAGTACATCTTGTCTATTTCTCCATGTCAATCAACTGAGAACTAACTCATTCTTTTCAAACTGCCTATTATACCACCGCATGCACGGACCACAAACTATTCAGCCACTCGTTCTTCCATCAACAGGTATTCAGGACGCTATTAGCTTTTTGCCACCACACAGATGCCATAAGTACTCTTGGACGTCCTTCCCAGAGCCCTCAGAATTCCCTGAACAAAGCCTAGACAATGGGAACCCTCACACTCTAGCGCTGAAGCTCTCAAACATTCTTCCTGCCACATGAGCATTTTGGAGGCTACACGCTCCTTTTCACGGGCATGCCCAGCATGAAACTCGGTTCCCCAAATCACAGGCTGCAAACTCTATTTCCTTCTTCCCTTATAAGCAAATGCAACCTAATGAAAGTATATCCAGGTAGGCTCGAGCAGGAAACAGAATTCAATTCAGATGGTTTAAGAGACTTTAATGAAGGAACTACTCAGAAATGTGAGGCCAGGGTTAAAGGAATCAAGAATGCACGGTGAGGCACCCAGAGACTAGCAATGGTGAATGTCACGGCCACTCTTAGGCTGAAAGGCAAAGGGAGGAAACAGTGTTACCAGAGCCCGGTGCACCCTGGAGCTGGGGCCCAGAGCAGGGGGATTGGGAAAGAACACCTCACCTTCTCTCTCCTTCAATCCTCTGGCCAGTGCTTCTTACTGCATGCACTCAAGCAGAAGCTAGAGGGCCCAGGTGATGCCCTCCGCAGGGGTTAGTCTCCTGAGACTCGGGGAAGAGCAGAGAGTGGATGGGGACTGAGGAATGCAAGTACTCAGCACAGCAGGCAATTGTTACTACTAATTGGTAAAAGGAGGGCATCACTCCAAGGCTGAGTGAGGGGCCAACCAGTTAACAGAGGGCACAGGGAGCTGCCCTCCTGGATATCAGGGTGGTGGAGGGAATGAAGGAAGGGGAGACAGCATGTGGCAGCACAGGGTGAGTTCACCCACAGGGGGCTGGTTACAGGGCGGGTTCTTGGCTTGCTGTGTGACCTCAGGCCAGTTGCTCAACCTCTCTGATTCCCAGCTTATTAGCTACAAAATGAGACTACTCGGTATCTTCCCTGCCTACATACTCCTATTTATGCCAGTGAAAGAATGAAAGTCTGTTTTTCCATTCTCTGAATGTAGACTTGGTCATGTGAATTGCTTTAGCCACTGGGACATCAGGCAGTGTGATATAAGCAGAGTCCTAAAAAAGTGCTTGTGAATTGAGGCTTGAGCTGAAATGCTCTCACTTACTGCTTTTGAGACGCCTATGACTACAACCACATGAACAAGCTAGAGCCAGCCTGCAGAATGGTGAGAAACACAAGGCTAGGTCAGCCCTGTCACTCCAGCTGACACTGAGCAAACCACCACGTGTGAGGCTGAGGCCATCCTAGACCTTTCAGCCCCAGACAAGCCAGCCCAGGTCAGAAGAACCTCCCAGCAGACTCACAAAATTGAGAGAAAGAATGTTTGTCCTTTTAAGCCCACTACATTCGGAGTGATTTGTTACACAGCAAAAACTTACTGATACAATTACTAATGAGATACTGGCAATACATCTCCTCCCCAATAGCAACACAGTGGTAGGTTGGAGTACCAGAGGTACAAACGGTGGGGCAATGCTCCAGAATGCCCCATGAAGCTTTCCATAGTGAACCTTCTCAACAGCATGAGTGTTTTCAAAGTCCAGTAAGCCTCAAATTAAAACAAAAAAAAAAGGAGGAGTGGGGGCTGCGGGAGATACAATCTAAATCTTTAGATTGCTTTGTCCCTCCAGGCTTCCTTTTCTTCTCTTTTTTAACAAATTGCCTAGCATAAAGAGTTCTTTTCTTTCTTCCCTCCCAGGAAGTTATTTACTTTTATGGGCTTCTTTTGGGAAATAAAAATCAATTTTGGCTTGCAAGTGATACATTTTACTCTCCCAATAATGAAAGCTAGAAAATTAAAGGCCCTAAGGAACAACCTCTCTGTACAAAAATGATGTTGAATGCAGCCCTAAGATTCTTGTGTGAACATTTTATAAATTGTGACCACTGTTTGCTGACAGAAACCTGGAAATCACTCACAGAAGACACAGAGCTACCGTGAGCGATGGCTTCATACCGGGTGGGCCCAGGCAGGCTCACACGCCCACAGAAAGGCACTCGTGCAGAACTTGATCTGTAATTCACAATTCTAGAAATTTGTATATAACAGGGGACTCCTGTGTGTGTGTCTAGGAAATCAGTTCATTCATTTATTCAACACATAATTAATGAGCATCTATTATGTGCCTAGACCTGGTGATACGATGAACAAGACAGACCAGAGTCAACGCCTTCAAGAAGCTTACAGTTCAGGGGAAAGATAAAGACATTAAACAGGGTGTCTTAAGTCAGGTTCCCTGAAAACAGACTGATGTGGAGACTTGTGTGTAGGGGTCTTGCTGGGTCTTACCCTTGGGACTAACCCCCGCAAGAAATGAGGGAAGCAGGACAGACAGAACAGAGGGAGGAGTGAAATGGCAACGCAGTCATAACAGACCTCACCCAATCTATTAGGGAGCTCTGAGGTCGGGATGTACTTCAGACATGTCCCCAGTGGACACGTCTGTACCCACCCCCCAACCAGAGACCAGTCCTTGGGTGTGGGCTGCGCCTGGACAATGCAGGTCTCTTCAGGGCAATTCCTGGAGGACTAAGCTGTGAGTCGTCAGCAGCCAGCGCTCCCCATGCCTGGGGCAGAAGTGCCTCAGTTATGAAAGGGGGATCTGGGTGGCGCCCCACACTACCCACTACAAGAGAATCATTGTAAGTGTGATGTGTGTCGTGAGTTCAGACTTTAGAGCAGGAGGCACCTGAAGTGGACCGAGGGTTAGCGGGTGTCACTGTGGTCTTTTCTAAGTGACATCTATAAAGGAGCTTGAGAAGAGTCCACTAACTCAAAGCTCTCCAGGTACTAGGCACTGTGAAGGTCCCAATACACACTCTCCTGGCACCCCTGCCATGACTCTGTGAGGTGTGTGCTCTCGCTGTCGGGCAGTTGAGGAAGCAGAGTCTAAGAGGGGCTGACTCACTTGCCCAGAGTCCCACAGCTGGCAGCTGGCAGAGCTGGGATTTGAACACCTAACTACGTGACGACAAAGGCCTAGAACCTCTTCTGCATACTTCCTGCCCCCTTTCCCAAGCATCCTGAGCCCTTCCTTCACGCATTCTTCCATTCCCACTACAGAAATGATTGAGTTTTTCTCATAAATGACTTTCTCTCAAGCTTCCCCTCCTGACCCCTTCCTTTTACAACCCACATCCTCTTAAGAGCTGTCCACACTTCTCTTCGCACCTCCCCTTCCTAACACCAGCATCCTGGCTTTTCCTCCCACCATGCCACTGAACAAGCACTGCCCAAATCCCTAAGTTAAATGACCAAATCGGGAGGCTGTCTCCGCGCTCCGCCTGTTCTCTCTACCGTTTCCCGTTGGCAGCACCTAACGGGCTGGCCACGTTCACTTTCTCTCTTTTTTTTTTATGTGCACCGTTTTTTTTAAGTCTTTATTGAATTTGTTACACTATTGCTTCTGTTTTATGCTTTTTGGTTTTTTTGGACACAAGGCATGTGGGATCTTAGCTCCCTGACCAAGGATCGAACCTGCACTCCCTGAATTGGAAGGCAAAGTCTTAACCAATGGACCTCCAGGGAAGTCCCCGCTTCACTTTCTTGAGCTCTCTCTTGTTTTGGTTCCCGGGACCCTCCACTCTCCTGGCTCCCCTTCCTTCTCTCTGAGCGCCATTTTTTTCTCTCCTTCACTGGTTCCTTGAAGTGGTTCCATTTCCCAGGGTCCCACCCACACTGTTCTTCCAACTCCCCGCCTTCTAATACCTGGCACACCCAACAGCTCTGGCTCCACTGTTAGGCTACTGACGCCTGAACCTCCGCTCTCGGCTCTAATTCCTCAGTTGGGTGTCTGGATATATAGATCCACCTACTGGACGTAGTCACCCACGTGAGCCCAAAACGTCGCAGACCCAGCTTGCACAAACCCAAGAGCATCGCCTTTCCCTCCGAGTGAGTTTCCTTGACTTCTAACCCTGACTGCTTATTGCTATGCACGCACCTTCCCGAGCCACAAATCTCAATTCATCCTTGATTCCTCCATCCTCTCCTTGACTCTCCACATCACCTGACTCTCATCTGTCCCTTTCTGCTGTCACTTCCTTAACTCAAGTGTGCATCTCCTCATCCATCCTCCTGAGATCCTTCTCCTTCACTGCCACCAGTGGTATCTAGATTAGGTAATTACCACCCCAAATGGCTCTTCAACTACCGAATAATGTCCAAAATCCCTAGGATGTGTGAACAATTCTGTGATATGGCATCGATCTGTCTTCACAGATACACTCTGTAGTCTCAACACCCCAGAAATCCAATGGCCCTTCAGGCCCAGGGTCTTCACGCATGCAGTCACTTCATCCTGACAGCCCACCATTTAACCCACTTTTCCACCTGTTTAATCACTTGTTCAGTAAACATTCACTGTGCATCTGTACGTGTCAGTTGTACACGAGGCGCTAGCACACAGTGGTATGAAAAATAAGACTGGCTCTTCCCTGCATCCAGGGAAGCAAAGAAGGTAAGAAGCAAAGAAACAAATAAACAACATAATAACAACACGGGACAAATATCAAGACAGTGTTAGACAGGGTAATGGGGTACAGGGACTGGGAGGGGATTCATTCTTTGGATAAGGCTCTGGGGTGCCCTTTCTGAGAAGGTAACATTTGAGTGGACAACTGAGGGGTGACCGGAGGCCACCACATGTAGAGCTCAAGGAAGAACAATCCAACTGAGGGAAGAGCAGGTGCAAGAAGGAAGGACACTCTTTTGGGGGAGCAGCGAGGAGGCTATCACGGCAAGAGGACAAAGGAAGAAGATGAGGTTGGAGGGAGAGGCTCAGAGAGAGAAGCAGCCCCTGCAGGCTCTCGGAGCAGGGCCAGGGGTCTGGATTTCAGTGGAAAGCTCTGCGAAGCCTTAGAACAGTTTAAGTAGGGGAAGGGCACTGTCTGATTTATATTTTAGAACGCTCCCTCTGGCTGGGTGTGAACAGTAGATTTCAGAGGGCCAAAGCCCATGAAAGTGTCTATTCATCTTTCAATGTATGAAACAGACGAAGCTCCCAGCTGAGTCCTAGCAGGGGTTAGTCCTTCCCCTCCAGAGCCAACTCCACTGCCTTTGCCTCTGTGCAGCCTTTCCCAGCCCCACTGGGTGGAATACTTCTCTCCTCAGCAGTCACCTCCCACAGGACTTGTCTTCAAGCTGGGTTATCACTTCACCCATGGCCCCTGATAGAGTCGCTTCTCTCTCCCTTGCTCTCTTAGTAAGTTGTGAAATACTCTGTGCGGAAGGGGTCATACTCATTCCCAGAGCCCTCTGGGTGTCTGGCAAATGGCCTCCCACACCGGAGAGACTCAAAGAACAATGGAAGGAGGGAAGGAAGTGGGGTGGGGGGAGGGAGGGAGAGAGGCTCAAAGAAAGTATGTTTGTGTTCCCCAGGAATGCTGCGCATTAAGAGCCTAGGTTTACAATCAGTCACATCTATATTTTAATTCAAGCCCCGCTGCTCACTAGCTGTGGGACTTTGGGCAAGTAAATTCACCTCTCTGAGCTGCACTTTCCTCGTCTGTAACATCAGAATAATAGTAGGAAAGGGATAGGTATTATCTCATAGGGTTGTGATGAGGATCTAACGGGACCAAAGAACACCAATGTCCCTCCCCTTCTCAAAAGTATACCTGTTTGGGATGGGCAGGGGTAGAGCAATCCAAAATGTGGCCCCGTGGCTATAGGACACTGTTGACAAGGTTCTATCTTCTTCAGATTTTCATTTTTAACAAACGTCTGTTGAGTGCTGACCATGAACACCAATGCAACCATCACCCCCTTTATATCTGCTATAAACAGCTGGGGAAAGACACATCCCATGTGCTCGTGGATGAGGGTTGAGTCTGGCCCCTGTCAATGTGCCGTGGACCCAAGAAACTCCTGAAACGAGGCCATGGAAACAGGCCTTTCACATTAACTTTCAGACCCCAAGCCTCAGTGAACAACCCACTCCCTGGAGACCTGGCAGGCAGCATCCCTGCTGAAGTGATCTGAAGACAAGGCATTTCAAGCCCAGGATCTGCCTACCCATCCATCACCCCCATCTAGGGGAACCTGTAGCCCACAAGCCCCAGGAGCTGCCTCTTGAGCTAATGATGAGCAGAGACAGTGATCAGCCCAGGTCAGTCTGATGACAGGAAGGCTGGATGGGAAGGCTGGGGAAATAATGAAAGCTCACTCGTCCCTCAGCTGAAGTCACCATTTCAATTCCTGAATCTTCAATTTGTCACAGTGGTTAAGGACTTCAGGGATCCAACATCAGTTCTGCCACCTCCTAGCCAAATGACCTTGGGCAAGTCAGTTAAGCTCCCTGGGTCTCAGTTTCTCCACCTATAAACGGAGATTAAATAAGTGTACTAATACAGGTAAAGAACTCTGCACTGTGCCTGGCACTTAGGAGGTCCTTGCTTTGTGCATTTTATATTTAGAGAGATGGTAATGATTTTGTCAAGGGAACTGCACTGTACAAGCCCCTGCAAAACTAGGAGAAATAAGCAGAAAGATACCAGGGAGCAGCCTTTGGGTCTACTGGCTCTTTGTGAATATACCCATGTGTCTTTCTCCACTGTTTCCTAATTTCTTGCGGTTTTGTTCACTTTTCTTTCCTTGCTTCAAAAGGCTGCTTGGATTGGGATTTCTTAAGCTACAAGCGAAGACAGTGGGTTAGACTGGAAGAAGAAATAAAATCAAAGGGTCATTGATCCTCAACTTTGGGGGGCAGGCTCTTAGCTCTTATTCCAAGTCCCCGGGGAGGCCCATGTTCTGAGCCGAGGCAGGCACCCAGCGAGGACCACGGAAGCTGGCGTGAGAGCCCAAATCCAGCCATCCAAGCCTGCGTCACGCAGCTCCACAGGGGGAGGAGGAACAGACAACAGCAGTCTGTTACCGCCATTTCCCTTTCCTGCCCCAGCCCTTCTCAGAGCCCAGCAGGCAGCTGATGGTAACTCGGAGTCTGACAGCCCGTGCAAAGCGCTCAGTCTCTCCGGCTTCCAATCACCAGGTATCTGAAGGGCTTGCGGGAGTAGTCAGCTTCTGCCCTCATTAAAAGCCCTTTGGTGGGCCAAAAAGATGATTGTTAAAGGAACTGCCAGGTTCATCAGCCTACTGACGAGGAGGCGGGCAGAAGTCCCCAGAGCTCTGACATCCCCACCCAGCCACGGCGGTCCCCTCATTTGCATCTCATTTGCATGGCATACTTAACAGGACTCCAGCTTACACTGTTGCACGCTGAAAAGAGGCTCTGCCGTCATGTCTGTGCAAATGAACAAACAGGGGAGTCCACAAAGCAAGCCCACACGACGGTCTCGGCCCTCCAGGAAAACAAGACCTCAATCGGACCACAGTGATGCGGGCAGATGTAGATGGCACTATTCTGGGACGGATGACCCACTAAATAAAGCCATGGTTACATCATGCACAAGGCCAGACAGGGAAAATTCCAAATGTTTTCAAGAAACTGTGTTAGAACGATTCAGGCTAATTGCATGCAAGTCTTGTACTATGAATGTCAAACTACACCAGCATCACATAAATGAGCTGTCAGAGATTTGGTCAGAGTTCCCACAGAAAAGAACATTTCCCCTCTCTCAGAATAGTTCCTGTTTGGTTTGACGGATGCACACACATCTCTCCTTGGCAAAGGTTTTCCATTTTATTGTCCAAAACCCACAGTTTCCCCCAGTACCTCTGAAGGATTACAGCATTGCCTCTCAGGATAATGTGGGTGCTAACATCTCTAATAAAGGCAGACCTGGGTTCAAATCCAAGCTCTGGCACTTACTAGCTGTGTGGCCTTAGCCAAGTCACTTAACCTTTCTTGAGCTTCAGTTTCCTCCTCTACAGAATGGAGAAAATATTAGTCTCTGTCTCACAGGAATTAAATGATGTATTGCATGTAAAAGTGCTTGGTACAATGCCTGGTACCTCTTACAAAACAGAAAGTCAAGAGGTACTTATAACTGAGGAAACAAGATATGGAGCTGTAAATATACAATCGGCTGTCTGTATTTCCAGACACGGGTGGGGGAGGGGAGCCGACTCTAAGGGATTTGAGCAGCGGTGGACTTTGGCATCCACCAGGGGTCCTGGAACCAATCTCCGCAAATACCAAAGAACCATTAAAACTACTAGAGCCACAATACACTCCTGGAATCCATTATTGTGGCTCAAATTCCTTACAAGGGATTACAAAGACTTCGGCAGCTGCCTTCACGTTACCTCTGTCTTCCTCTCCTGCTCTCCCCACCTTGGCTCACTCCACTCAGACTCAGGAGCCTCCTTGCTGCTTCCTCAACCTTGTTGAGCATGCTAATGCCACAGGGCCTTTGCACCGACTGTTCCTCTGCCTGGAATGCTCTTCCTCCAGGGAGCTGCATGACTCCCTCCTTCATCTTCAAAAGTCTTTACTCAAATGTCCCCATCTCAGTGACACTTTCCCTGCCACCATTATCTAAATTTGCAAGTCCTGTCCCCTCGCCCACACTCCCAATCCTCCTTTTCTGCTTTATATTTCTCCTTAACACTTACCATCTGACATACTGTATATTCTACTTCTTTACCTACTTTATCGTCTGTCACACACACTACAACAGAGGTCCAACGGCAGCCTGCAGGCCAAATCCAACCCATCACCTGTTTTTGTAAGAAAGTTTTAGTAGAACACAGCCATGCCCATTCATTTACATATGGTCTGTGGTCACTTTCATGCTGCAGTGGCAATGCTGAGTAGCTGTGACAGCAACCATATGGCTGCAAAGTCTATCTGGTCCTTAACAGGGAAAGCCTGTGGAGCCTTTGCACTAGAATATAAGCTCCATGAGGGCTGGGTTGTCTTGTTCTCAGGCAAATCTCAATGAGCAGTCAGCGCCTGACACCTACAAGATGCTCAATAATATGACCCTTTTGCTGAATGAGAGAACCAGAAGTGGCAGTACACCTGTGCTGCAGGTATGTGGAGGAGGGCACCAGAGGGACGGTGTCAGCGAGCTAAGTCCGGCTCAGGAAGTTGGAGCCATGAAGCAGTGAAGTGAAATAGTGACAGAGTATGTCATTAAAACATAGAGCTCAGGCTTCCCTGGGGGCGCAGTGGTTGAGAGTCCGCCTGTTGATGCAGGGGACACGGGTTCGTGCCCCGGTCCGGGAAGATCCCACATGCCGCGGAGCGGCTGGGCCCGTGAGCCATGGCCGCTGAGCCTGCGCGTCCGGAGGCTGTGCTCCGCAACGGGAGAGGCCACAGCAGTGAGAGGCCCGCATACCGCAAAAACAAAAAAACAAAAACATAGAGCTCAAGTACAAGAAGAAAGAATTTCAAATGGTGTCCTCCAAGGCAGTAGTGCTCAGAGCATGGTCCCCTGGAGGGATGATACATCGGCATCTCCTGGGAACTTGCTAGAAATTCAAATTCTCAGGTGTACCCCAGATCTGCTGAAGCAGAATCCCTGGGGTAGGACACTCTGTGGGTGATTCTGGTCTCAGAAGCACCACTCTGAAGAGAGGAACTGGGGGTGGGAGAGGGCACGCTGCTTTCCATCAGAGGCTCTTCAATGCATACGGGGTTTTTAAACTCTGTACCTAAACGAGTTTGATAATACCATTCAATAAAAAGTTTTAAATGTATTAATCACAGCTTTTTACTTTCTGTGTTTCTGATGCTTTGACATTCGGGGCCTTGCTGACCCCAGAAAGACCGCCCTTCCCAAGGCTGGCCAATTCCCAGAGATACTAAAATCAGCTGCGAGTGTATCTTTCAGAAGCAAGCAGCCAATCCAGAGCCCATGCCTCCAACCATCTCCTTTATGGAGCTCTTGCACTCCAGGCCACTATTCCCCTGCACTAATCACACCAGGGCTGGACACCCAGAGACAGTCCCTTCTCTCTAGAACCCGCTGATGTTAGTGAGGGGACACACAGCTCTGTCATGTGGTGTTTGAAATTGTGGTTTGTGGCTTAGGGATTAGATAGCAAATGGCTGAAGGAGTTGGGGCAGCTTCACCTGGGAACTGAAGGATTCTGGGGCTTCAAATGAGTAAGAAGCTGTCGGCACACCTGTACTGGGTGACCCAAGAGATGACACTAGCAGAAGCTTCACGAGGTTAATTAATATACCCTTTGGTAGCCCGACGTGTCTGGCTTACTGGATTCCCAACCAATGGCACCCTGCCTGCCTGGACCACTCACTGCTCCTCCTCTGACCTCCCAGCACACCGTTCCCATCCCCAGCTTCTCCAAGCTTGGGTAAGGTCAAATTCCTCCAGTAAATCCCTTGTTCCATTGTCTGCGTGGTGACTTTGATTCTCTGAATGATACGGGAGGCTTGCAAGGCCCAGCGCCCATCCAGGTGGGAAGCTGGTTTTCCCATGAAGACCTGCTCCTCCCAGAAGCTCAAACCACCTTGTATCTTGATGTTTCCCCGTGTAACCTGAACACCTTTTTATTTTTAAGTGAAAACGCTTTCTCAAGATACTGCTATGAACTCTATTCTATCCCTCTCCCTCTCACCTTCTGGATGCCCTCAGTTCCACCAACTTGAGCACCCAGGGAGACAGGATGGGGTAGAGGTTAGGCGCACAGCCTCTGGAATCAGCCCGGCTTTGAACCATAGATCTGCCACTTCATGACTGTGCAACTTTCAATGAATTACTTAACCTCTCCAAGCTGCAGCGTCTTCACCTGAACGATGGGGGTGAAACCTCAAAGGCTGGAGGTGAGCATGACATGCGATGCTTCCCTTAAAGCACCTGGCACACAGTAAGTGCTTAGTACATGTTGGCTGCATATATAAGCGGAACGGTGTCTTAAAGTGGCAGGCTTAGCAACCAGGTCCTCTGAACTCCTCAGCTGGGCAGGTACCCCCTCTCGGGCCATTTCAGGGGAGCCAAATGCCTCACTTCCTCATCAAAGAGGCAGCTTAAGTGTTGTAAGTTTTCCAGGACATATGGTACCCAGGAGGGTAGTAACAAGACAGAAAACAACAGCTGACATTTATCCGGGGTGCCTCTGACCCCTCTCTCTGCCT
This sequence comes from Aethalodelphis obliquidens, assembly GCF_003676395.1. Taxonomy (NCBI): domain Eukaryota; kingdom Metazoa; phylum Chordata; class Mammalia; order Artiodactyla; family Delphinidae; genus Aethalodelphis; species Aethalodelphis obliquidens. The sequence goes on from NW_020837974.1 coordinate 19,844,186, forward strand.
GCCCATTACAGTCTCCAAGACGCTGGACTTCTCACCCAAGAAACCATGTCCTGAAAACATGCCACTTTGGGAGGAAATAAAAAGCTCACTAAACAGGAAACTCCAAATTTGGCAAATCCAGCAAAAATCAGCCAGGGAACTTGGAAAGGGTTGGGTAAACCACGCCGACCAGACTAGCGGCAAATACGTATGGCGTCCCGAGCCTGTCCCAGGTGGTGGTCTAAACGCTTGTACGCACAGCCTGTGGGATTCCCACAGCCACATGGCCCTGAGGTGGGTACTTCCACCACCTTCACCTTGTCCTCCTGAGCCATCCAGGTATTCCTTACCTTCCAGGCAGGAAGGGAGAGCCCCTGGCCCTACCACAGGCTTTCCCCATTGGTCCACCTCTCACAACCTAGGAACTCAGCCAGCCTCTTGCGCAGGTCGTGGACAACGAAGCCAGCCTTTCTGCAAACAGGCAGGCTGACCTGAAGGACTGGCATCATCTCAGCCTCGCAGCCCAGCAGATACTGGCTCGAACGCTCCTGGAGGAGAAAAATGGGCAAGCGGGGGGGTACTGGGAAAACGGAGCCCTGGGAAGCAACGTCTCCATCCGCGCAGGGCAGCCGGGCCCTGTACCCACCACTTCCTCCTCGGTGGCCTGGGGAGAATCACTGTAACAGCGGAAGTGGTGCTTGTGCGTCCGCGGCACGGCCGGAACCCAGGAAGTGTTTCAGAAAAGGGAGCTGCTGCTGGTGTTACCCCCACCCCCAAGGAGGGACAGAGGTGGTGTTCAAGAGCCTCGTGCTCTGGGACCGACATGGGTTCACGTCCCAGCTCCACCCCTTCGGAGCTGTGGCACTGGAGCAAGTCATAAACCTCCCTCTCTGTGCCTCAGTGTCGTCACCTGTAAAATGGATGTGATATTAGTAACTCTCCCACAGGGCTATTGATAGGATTACATGAGAACACTAGGAAAGTGCTAGCCCTCGGCCTTATTTTATTTCCTTCATAACCTTTATCACATAAAAAAGGATTCTGTTTGCTCAGTGGTCGTCTCCCATCATCAGAAAGAACACAGATGTTCATTGCAGCTCTATTTACAATAGCCAGGACATGGAAGCAACCTAAGTGTCCATCAACAGATGAATGGATGAAGAAGATGTGGCACATATATACAATGGAATATTACTCAGCCATAAAAAGAAATGAAAGTGAGTTATTTGTAGTGAGGTGGATGGACCTAGAGTCTGTCATACAGAGTGAAGTAAGTCAGAAAGAGAAAAACAAATACCGTATGCTAACACATATACATGTAATCTAAGAAAAAAAAAAAAGGTCATGAAGAACCTAGGGGCAGGACAAGAATAAAGACACAGACCTACTAGAGAATGGACTTGAGGACATGGGGAGGGGGAAGGGTAAACTGGGATGAAGTGAGAGAGAGGCATGGACATATATACACTACCAAACGTAAAATAGATAGCTAGTGGGAAGAAGCCGCATAGCACAGGGAGATCAGCTTGGTGCTTTGTGACCACCCAGAGGGGTGGGATAGGGAGGGAGGGAGGGAGACGCAAGAGGGAGGAGATATGGCGATGATATATGTATATGTTTATGTATAGCTGATTCACTTTGTTATAAAGCAGAAACTAACCCACCATTGTAAAGAAATTATACTCCAATAAAGATGTTTAAAAAAAAAAGAAAGAAAGAACACAGGACACAAGAGCAGGCGTGGTCTTGTTCACGATGGTAAGGTGCCCGGCACACAGGACGCACCTGACGAGTGTTTACTGAAGAAGTAGAGGAAGCAGGATTCGAACCCAGGCCTGACCCCAAAGCCCTTGCACAAGCTCTGGGATCTCAGACTATATTAGCCTGTATATTGGACTACACTGTACAGACTTGCCTCCAGTCAGTGAGAAAAGCAGGTGGAGCTAGTGACTGAAAGGCAAGGTGTGCCTTCTCCCCCTGCGGCAGGAGACAAAGGCACAGCAGAGAAGGGCTCTGGTCATTTTCCACGAGCCAGGGGCTCCGTGCTGCGTGAGGACTATTTCAGGGGATGTGGGGAGGTTCAGGCGGTCGACAAAAGGGGATTCTGGCCCCTGAGATACTAACACCAAAGCTTCACGACAGGCGAAATGTCATGGCCAAGGTGGGCTGGGAGGCACACACCACCCAGCCTCCACCTGTGGCCGTCCCTGCAGAAGCAGAGCAGGTAAAGCCTGCCATCTAGTGCACGAGGCGCATCCTGTTTCACTGAGATTGTCCGCCAGCAAGGGGTATGGGATTTTAAAGCGCACACAGAGAGAGACCTTCAAGACGGCAGAGGCGTGAGACGTGGAGATCACCTTCCTCTCCACAAATACATCAGAAATACATCTACACGTGGAACAACTCCTACAGAACACCTACTGAACGCTGGCAGAAGACCTCAGACCTCCCAAAAGGCAAGGAGCTCCCCACGTACCTGCGTAGGATACACAGAAGCCACCACACCCAATTTGATTCACTGTTTTCAATAACTGCATAATACCTCATAAAATGGATATTAGCCCAATTAGGCTGATTCCAATTCTTTGCCACTGCAAAGAAAACATCAATAAACATGCTTATTCCGGATGTTATTTCCTTTGATGCTAGTGATTTACTTCAATAGGATAGATTCCCAAAAGGGAAATTTGAGAATCAAAGTGTGTATATGTATATAGTTTTTAATAGAGATTATCGGACCACTTCCCCCAAAGGCGGTAACAAGTCACAGCCCTGCAGGTCCTGGCAGGACCCCCACCAGTGCCATTCAACAGGCATTTAGGAACAATGACCGCGTACCCAGCACATCTCGAGGTTTGGGTGCCTCAGACAGCGGTCTGGGCTTGACAGTTCTCACAAGACTTAAACACTCAGGGAACAAGAAAAGGAAAACTGGGTAGAAAGACTTTAGCTCCCTCCATCTTCTCAAGTCAACTCCACCTCCTTCAGTGTCCACACACCAACTACCACCTCCCAAGTCAAAAGGCTTCCCGTGAAGGGTGGGCAGGGGATTCTTGCCCTGGCCTCAGCGGTGTGCAGACAACTATCTATAATGCATTGAGAAAGATGGTTAGAGTTCCATAGGTAGAGATAGGATTTAACTCAACTTCATTACAAAAACACTAAAGAGAAGCAAAATAACATGGGTGCCTTGCTAAGGTTAAGGGGATGTGCTCTCCAGTGAGTACACAATGAAGTGGTTTGAACAAATCTATTTTACTACGTTACAATTTACACCCCCCCCCCAAATTTAACAACTATCAAGCGTAATATAATCTAAAAGATCTTAGGTTCCCTGGCGCCCTAATTCCCAGAGTCCGCGGAGGTGCGGGGCATGCGTGTCGGCATACACGGGGATTGCTCTGAGAATGGTGTTCACAGCTTTCACCAGATCCTCAACGGCAGCTGTGACATCAGAAAAAGAGGGTTGGGCCCTCCTGGTGGCGCAGTGGTTGAGAGTCCGCCTGCCGATGCAGGGGACACGGGTTCGTGCCCCGGTCCGGGAAGATCCCACATGCCGCGGAGCGGCTGGGCCCGTGAGCCAATGGCCGCTGAGCCTGCGCGTCCGGAGCCTGTGCTCCGCAACGGGAGAGGCCACAACAGTGAGAGGCCCACGTATGGAAAAAAAAAAAAAAAAGAGGGTTAACGTGATAGGAGATAGGGTAATACACCTGTCAAAACTTAGCCATTGTACACTGAAGATGTGTGCATTTCATGGTATGTAAATTTGACCTCACAAGTTTAAAGAAATTGTAAATACGTTTTGAATTCTTGTTGATGATGTGCAGGCTGAAGTGTTTCGGGGGAACTGAATTGATGTCTTCAACCTACTTTGAAATGTGTCAAAAATAAGACAAACTGATGGATGGAGAGCGAGATGGATGGACACGTGATTAAGCAAATGTTAATGGCAGGATCTAGGTGGCAGATAAATGATTGTTCACTGCAAAATTCTTTCCACTTTGCTGTATGCTGGACATTTTTCATAATAAAATGTTGGGGGAAAAATACTAACCAGTAGTATAATAAAGGAGTGGGAAATCCACAAGAACTGGGCCCTATCCCCACTCCAGGATGTGCGGCCTTGAGAAGTTATTCCTTTTTCTGAGCCCCCGTGACTCACCTGTTTAACGGGGGGGAGAAGGGGATAACTGTTGCTGTGATACCTTCCATTACGGACAGCGATGGTGTTGTGGTTTCACTTTGTTCTGCAAGATCTGGGCATCTCGTGAAAGAGATTCTTATATATAAAATAGATAACTGATAAGGACCTACAGTAGAGCACAGAGAATACTCCGTAATGACCTACATGAGAAAAGAATCTTAAAAAGCAGATATATGTATATGCATAACTGATTCACTATGCTGTACAGCAGAAACTAACAAAACATTGTAAATCGACTATACTCCAATAAAAAAAATTTTTAAAAAACAAAAGATTTTGGGGGGAGGAATGGCTTTGAATGCAAAGCCTGCCCCCTAGTGGACCCTAGTGGCCTAGCTTGTCTTTTTTTTTTTTTAATTGAAGTACTGTTGATTATCTTTTTGAATTATAGTTTTGTCCTGATATACACCCAGGAGTGGGATTGCTGGATAGCTTGTGGTCATTTTATATCCCTGCAACTGATGCATGGCTGGGTAGTATTTTGAGATATTAATCCGTCTGGGTTTTTCTTCATTACATTTCCTTTTTCTTCCCTTCTTCCCTTTCCCCTTAAATCAGAGAGCTAAGCAATTATACCCCAGTAAAGATGTTAAAAAAAAAAAAAATCAGAGAGCTATAGCTCGGGGAAGGATGTGACAGGCCAAAAAGCAGAAATAGCCTTCAGGTCACTCTGGCTCTGTGTTCCAAATTCCCAAACCTCTGAGGTTTTAAAGAGGAAATGGACAGAGCGTGTCTGAAAAAAAACTCGAAGGGCAGTGAATGTAACCTGACAAGAAGGAAATTCTCCATGGCAAACAAAAGGAAGAAAGATGAGAAAAAATTCCAAGAGTCCTAGGGAATTGCCAAGACCCTAGGTTGTGATGTTTGTTCAGGAAAAGAGATTTGTCTTGCCCCCTGTTGTATCCCAATGGTCTAGAACATGCCTGACAAACAATGGAAATTCAATACCTGTTGTTGAATGAATAAGTGAATGATTGGCAGAGTGAGCGAACAGATTCTACAGGAGCTTATAACTAGAACGTAGGGAAGGGAAGTCACACTCAACAGCTAACAGCCTCCCTCAACCCCTGCCATTTTTCCAGCCTCCAGGCTTTTGTGCACCATTTTCCCTCTGCCTGGAATGCAGCATCATGGTGAGACTGAGGGCCATCGAGCTGAACTGCCTGGGCTTAGATACGAGACTCACCACTTACTGTGCAATTCTGGGAAAGTTAGTTAACCAACTCTGTGCCTCAGTTTCCTCACAGGTAAAATGGGGATGATAGTAATACCTACGACAGGGGATTGTTCTGAAGATTAATGAGTTGATCTGTGTAAAGCTCCTGGCGTGTAATAAGAACTCAATAAACAGAGCGGATACTTTCTTATGTACCCTGACACAAAGCTTGCTCCACCCAGATAACACCTATACATCTTACAGACTCAACTCTGCCATGGCTTCCTTCAGGAAGCTTCAGGTGCCCCTCTGAGGGTTCCCATGGTACCATCTCACCATCTGCCACACTGCAATATAATTATCTATGTCTATCCCTCCCACTAAGCTGTGAGCTCCCCGAGGGCAAAGATGAGATCTCATTTGTCAATGGATACAACCTGGTAGTCAGGCCTTTCCTGAATGAATAAATGAATGAATGAATGAACATCTGTGCTTACTGAGCCCATCTCACCTTCCTACCTATAACGTGCCACCTTTCTCACACTGTAAACGCCTAAACACCAAACTACCCCCACCTCCCACTTCATCCCTCAGGTACACCATACCTGGGCCTGCCCTCTGCTCTTCTGGTCTTGTCCTGCCCTATTGGTCATGGAAGGAAGATACCCAAGTAGAAGGGCCCTCGTTGGTTTCCTTGAACTCTTCCCCCCCTTGTTAGGGTCTCCGTGATGGGCAGAACCTTTTCTACCTTGAAACAGTTCTTTACATAACAAGAGGGGCTTCTCTGAGCCTTCAACATCAGTTTCCTTTCTCCTAAGAATGCTTTTAAAACTTCTTTTGGAACCTGGTGTACAGGTGGATGCAATCCTCAGCCTTTCCCAATAGCCCGTCAAGGATTTATGTTCCTCTGGTGCTCTTCTTTTGATGTGTGGATGTCAGATCTTGGGAAGGATTTAAGTACAAAGTATTGGGAGTTCCTAAGTCTTTCTGGGAGATGCTTCAGTCTGAGAAGGTTGTGTACAACATAATACATTGTAAGAACACTGAATGGGTGTCCCAAAGAGAAACATTCAAAACATTGCTCCTCTGCTATTTTTAAGAACAGCCCCAGTTTTTGTGAGATAGAACTATGGATATGGTTAAGGATTTGCAGACTGCTGCAATGCAGATGGAAATGTTAATAATGGGATATTAGTTGCTATGTTAATAGGGAGATACTGAATTGAAAAGGGGTATTTTATATACAAGGACATGGGCTTCATAACCTCCAGGAGCATTTTACAACTTTGATCAGGGCTTCTGATTGTACTGCCTCCCCTCCACGGTAACACAGGGCATCATGATGTCCACATGATTTCCTGTGATTCCACAAGTCCCACTGTTCTGTGTCTTTTCTACATTATCCAGGGAATGAGGGTAGTTATGGCTCCAAAGGGTGAGTCCCAGTCTCAGTAATACCTGCTGTTGACCTTGGACCTGGTCCTTGGAATTTTCTGCATGGCCTCCTTCTTTAAGGATGATGGTGTGAATTGGATTATCTGCTGAACTTTAGCTCCTCACTGTGGAAGGCACTGATTTGGGGACCATCTGTGAGTTCTGGTATCCATCAGGATCCTCTAGTGGCATCTCCTTCACACATATATCCACTGATTCCACAAATATTTAGTGATGTCATCACACTAGGTGCTGGGATACAGTGGTGAGTCAAGACAGACACAGCCCTGCCCTCACCAAGCTTAAAGCCCAGAGGGAGATGCAGACACTCATCAACCCAACATAAAACCACAACTGACACAAGTTCAAGTTCAGGATACCATGAATGTCCACAACAAAGGGAGGTCCAGGGAAGCTTCCCTGATTGTAAGAATGAGCTGAGACCTACAGGAAGAGGAAGAGTAAACTGCTGAAAGAAGACAAAAGGGCAAACACTCCAGATGGAAGGAAGAGAGTATGCAGATGTCCTATGGTGGGTGGCAGCCTGGAGGGGATGAAGGATTAAAGAAAAGCAAGGAGACAGAGAATAGATAATGAGATTACCATGTCACAGTTAGTCTGTCCTAAGGGCAATGAGAAACCTGTGATGAGCTTTTTAAAGAAAGAGAACTGATTGGATTTCCCTTCTGAGTTTGACCTGCAAGACCCCTGACAGCAGATATAAAGCCAGGATTTCATGAGCCAGAGATGAGGAAACCTTCAGATCTTTCAGAAGCACCGGTAGCCTGGTGCCTCTGGAGATAGTGGGATTTCAAAGAGCATGTGGCAAGTACCAACACTGGACGTGCCTCTACGGTCTGAATGAAGTGGGGCAATTCAACACCACAGGTCACGTTTGGCCTCACACTGCTGGGAAGGGCTCTCTTCTCTCTGATCTGTCTGGCTGAGATCAAGGAGGAGGGCCTGGAGTCCCAACAATGAAACCAGAAGGATGCTTGGGAGATCAGAGTATACCCAGGAGACCCAGACCCTGCCAGCTCCCCTCCACTCGGGCCAAGGCCCCCAGCTCCCGGCTACCGTGAGTGTTGGCTGTTAATGGCTCACAGTTGCCCCATGTCCAGATAGCTGCCCTCAGTCTCACAGAAGCCATGGATTCTGGGAGGTACCGTCCCACTTTCAATCCCAGTAGCCTGGAGCAAAGACTGACCGTCTTAGCCAGCCAAGGCTGCGGAAATAAAATACCTCAGACTGGGTTACTTAAACAACAGATGTTTATTTCTCACAGCTCTGGAGGCAGGAAGTCCAATATCAAGGTGCAGGCCAATTCGGTTCCTGGTGAGAGCCCTCTTCCTAGCTTGCAGGTGGCCACCTTCTTGCTGTGCCCTCATGCGGCCATAAAGCCACCAAGCCCATCATAAGAACCCCACCTTCATCTAACTCTAATTAGCTCCCAAAGGCCCCACCCCCAAACACCATTTCATTGGGTTAGGGCTTCCACATGTGAATTTTAAGGGGACACAATTCAGCCCATAGCAGTGTCTCACCCTAACAGAACAGCCCTCTTGCCTCGAGGAGGGACTGACCCTGTGCTATAATCTGTGGTCCAGGACTCCATGGGATCCAGCTATAGCTGGTCTTCAATGGAGACCACACTCTCACTCAGCTTTTCCCTGCTCTATCCTCACTCCTTATCTTATGAGCAGCCCCGGTAAATCACTTGAACAAAAATCTCCATCTCGGCTCTGTGTTTAGAGAACTGCAGTCAAAGCATCAGGGTCTTCTATCATCAGTCAATCAACGATCCCACACCAGGTACTGACCGTGCCTGGAACGGTGAGGAGGCAATAGCAGGGCACAGTGACCTGCAGACAGGAGGCCCAGGGGCTCATCCTGCTCTGCACGAGACATCAGGCAAGTTGTCCAACCTCACCGAGTCTTAGTTTCCCCTTCTGTATGTTGGCAACATCACTATCTCCATTGGATGAGTCAGTACCAAAGCACTTGGAAAACCACAAAGTGCTCTTAGTATATTGGTAGCTATTCAGTTAGTGCTAGCAGAACCCTGAACATGCAGATATTCTGTCCTTAACTTTAAGGGAGTCCTAACTTTTCTTCCTTCCCCTTGCTATGGGTTGAATTGTATCCCCTAAAAGATGTGTTCAAGTCCTAATCCCAATACATATGAATGGGACCTTGTTTGGAGATAAGGTCTTTGCAGATGTAACCAAGTCAAGATGAGGTCATACCAGATTAGGGTGGCCCTAATCCAATGCCTGGAGTCCTTAGAAGAAGAGGAAATTTGGATGCCAAGACACACAGGGAAGAACGCCATGTGATGATGGAAGCAGAGATTGGAGGGACGCAGCCACAAGCCAAGGAGCCCCAAAGACTGACGGCAACTACCAGAAACTAAGAGAGAGGCATGGAACTGACTCTCCCTCAGAGCCCTCCTGAAGGGACCACTTTGCCCGCACTTTGATTTCAGACTTCTAGACTCCAGCCTCCAGAACTGTGACTGAATAAATATCTGTTGTTTGAAGCCACTCAGTTTGTGGTACTTTGTTACAGTAGCTCTAGGAAGCAAATATACCACACCCTCATTGGGATTGCCTGAAAATCGTCAGCTTGTGATCAAGATATAAGACAGTGTATCTGTGATTGAGGGGGAAGACTTTGACCTCAAATTGGAAGAGACGTTGTATTGTACCACGTGAAACAAAGTGCCCAGGAAACACACATAAGAGGTAATGCAGCTAAACCACGGAGGGAATAAATAAGGTATTGGGGGGAGAGTTAGTGCAGGGAACTAAACCAAAAAGTAACCTAGTATATCACGATAGTGAACAGACCTAGGTGATGCCGTGTGTGACTCTCTAAGCCTGTTTTCTGAGAGAACGATACTACTACTTAGCTCATTAGAGATACTGAAAATTTTTAAACAAGATATTGCCGTAAGTGCTTTGCAGAGTGATGAACACACTTAAAAACTCAAATGTTAGCTACTTTTGATGTAGCTGACTGGATGACGGTGATGACTACAAATGGTGTGAGCTCTCAGAAGCACAACTTCTCTGAGCCTCAGTATCTTCATTCATAAAACAAGTATAATAGATATTTCACAACGCTGTTTTGAGCACTGAAAGAGATAACATGTAAGTCTTTTCTATTTAATTGAAATATCATTGACATATAACACTGTGTAAGTTTAAGGTGTACGGATGTGTTGATTTGATACATTTGTATATTACCATATGATTACATCCCTGGCATTAGCTAACACCTCTATCACCTCAAATAATTATTTCTTTTTTGTGGTGGGAACAATGGATGGACCTTGAGAGCATTATGCTGTGGTTTGGTTTTGAGCGCTGTGCATTGAAGGCTGGCTGGCCCTAGCAACATCTGAGCCAGTGTAGTTCCTAGAGAATAACAGTAGAGGGCAGCAGGGTCTCATTTTTGCCCCTCCAGCCCAGGAAGCTTAGACAGTGGGGAAACCAGCTTTTCGTGAGGCTTTTCCTCCTTGGGGGACCCTCAAGCATTTCACTGGGAAGAAGTCATGTCAGCCATTGCCTTCCTTTCAGAGGAAAAAACAATTCAACGGAATACATGTTCCGTAAGAGCCCACTGGGTGTCATGAACCTCAGTTTAAAACAGGGATTACATTTTACAGGGCTATCTTTCAACTTTTATGTGGTGTAGGCTCAGTGCTTCAGAGCTGCTGAACCATTCCAGGGCCTCAGACCAATTTTTGCAAAATCAATCCCTTCTATGATCAATTTCCTAAGATATCAAGTCAAAAAACCTTGTTTAAATTAACAAATTGTAAATTCTAAGAAGTTTGACACAAGCCTCTGGGGGAGAATTCCTTCAAAGTTCTAGTCCCATTCTGGGGACTTCCCTGGCAGTCCAGGGATTGAGACCCCGTGCTTCCAATGCAGGGGGTGAGGGTTTGGTCCCTGGTCAGGGAACTAGGATCCCACATGCCGCACGGCGTGGCCAAAAAATATATTAAAAATAAAATAATAATAATAAAATAAGATAAATTAAAAAAAACAAAGTTTTAGTCCCATTCTGGTCCAGTTCAGTGCCGCATTGACCGTAGCTTTATGGCTATGAGCAGTTACCCATCCAGCACAGCTAGGTTTCCATTTTGTTTGCGCTGCCCACGTCAGAGCCAAGCATGTTGTGAATGCTCCATTAGGAGGGACAGGCACCATGCTGCACTTCTCATAAGAGGCTGTATTATCCCTCTTTCTTATTACTATGAAGTATTTCAGAAGTGCGAAAAATAGGGAGAATAACAGAACAGAGACCAGTGAGGCCGCCGTCGGGTTTAAGAAAGAAATACTTCAAATACATGGAAAGCCCCCAGGGACGCACAGTGCCATAAAATTAAGGTGTTCAGCATTTTGTCTGCTCTACTGGCTCCTTTGAGGTCTTCGAGAAAAGTAATGTACTGCTGGTGTCCCAGCTCTAAGCTCCAGCGCACCAGAGGTGCTGAGAGCTTCACCCTGCGGGGATGCAGTCTCTAAGGATGCCTACAGCGGGGATGGGCTGTAATGGGGGCCGGCGGCGGGGGGAGAGGGGAGGAAGGCAGTGTGTCACCGCACCTCTCGCCCCGCCCCTGCACCGCCCATCCCTCCACCAACCTCCCCTCCCCTAACTCAGCGGTCCAGCCAGGTCCGAACCTAGCGGAACCGGAGCGGGAGCCCAGCGCCACCTACCGACAACGATAAGGACCTCCCTCTCGATGTGGGCCTGGATGTAGATGCGGCCGCGGCGCTCCGTGTGGTCTGTGCCGCAGAGGCTGGGGACATTCATCACGCAGCGCTTGTGGACGTTCATCATGCAGGCTGCGGGGACAGAGGGAGGGTGCGCGGCTCAGGCTGGTCCAGGCTGGACCCCTCCTGTTCCCCTCCTTCCCTCCGAAGCTGGCGGAGACCAGCCAGCCGTGCCCGCCCTGCCCGGGTCTCATCAGAAGGGCTTCTCCAACTCTCCCGCGGCTCCCGCCCCCCACCCCAGGCCCTGATGGACAAAGGAGGAGGAACATGTCCGTCCTCCCGAAAGGCTGAGGCACCTCGCGCACCCCCGACGGCTCCGAAGCCAGAGGCACCAAGCTCAGTGGCAGGGGCAGCAGGTAACGCAGCGAGAGAAGCTGCGGGTGTGGCGGGACCTGACCGGCCAGGGAGCGCAGTGCCCCCACTCAGGAGCAGCCATGCAGGGTGCATGCCCCAAATTGCTGAGATCGCCCCGTTTTTCAAGATTAAGCAGGAATCCTGACTTGTATGTGACATCTCCCGATTTTTAAATATTGACGGCCCATAGGTTGGTTTCCGTGGAAAGAGTCTGAGAATGGGAGTTGTGAGCCAGCAGGTTTACCGCAAGGGCTCCTGGGAGGGAGGAGCTCGCCCACGAGGATGCACTGAGGCTGACAGTAAAGAGAGCTCTGGACCTCCAGGGGCCCTTCAGAGTTGTCCCAAATGGATACAAGAGGACCAGGCCTCTGCACCCTTGCACCTGCCAGGAACCACCCCCTGGGAGGGGCATCATCCTGGGACCTGAGCAAAGCCCGCACAGTGTCCACCGAAACTAACTGCAAGAAAAAGGATTAGACGCAGGGTAAGACGAATGGAATAGGTCTGCGACTGAATCGGACCTTCATGTCTCTTATGTGATACGATAAATACAGGCTCCCTTCCCACAATCCTGTAGTACATCTGTGCTTCCTTCAGTGGGTGGCTGGTTTCCCCTAAGTCCCACGGCTGCTCCAGGAAGGTGTGCCTGGAGTCCAGTGTTCTCTAGAGGACCCTCGTTCCAGTTTGAGAAGCCAGGAGGAGAGTCTAGATCACCCCATGGGGCCTGCATTTCAGGAGATTCCCTGGGGAACTGGGGGCACGGCATCCCCAGGGGCAGGGGGTGCTCAGGACACCCCCTTCTCAGCCCGCCCAAGCTCCAGGAGGCAGCAGGCAGATTACAAAACTGGAAATGAATCGTGGGGAGAAAAGGATGATGGGGAGGAAGGGAGAGCCCCCTGGAACCTGAGTGCCCACGTTCAGGGCTCTGCGTCAGCCCAAGCTGCCTCCCACCCACCCCTCTCTGTCCTTGAGGCCCACCTGGGGCCCCACGTGCGCTAAGAGGAATCAGTGTCCCACAAGCAGAAGGCAGCTGCGCCACTCTCTCCCCGCCTCTGTTATGTGTCTGCCTGGGAGCCCCATTCACCATGCGTGTCTCTGTGGCTCTTGCCCTGTTTGTTTCTGTCTGCCTCTCGGTACCCATATGGGTGTACGTCTCTTTCCTGGTCTCTGCTCCTCTGCTTCAGCATGTGTCCTCGCTGCCTCGGCTGCATCTGTGAATAGGTCTGTTTCATGCTCTGGGCCTGTGTCACACCTCTTTGTCTCCATCTCTTTCTGTGTCTCTCCACGTGTGTGTTTCTGCCTGTCTCTGCTCTCTCTCCATCTCAGTATCTCTGCAGGAGCCTGACTGAGGGCATCTCTCTCTGTGTCACTTCCAATCATTGTGTCTGTTGGTTCGTCTGTGTGTCCCTCCTGCTTGAGTCTCTCTCTAGCTGGGCCCCTCTGTAGCCTCAGCCATCGCTCCCTACACCTGGGCGCACGTGTCATTTGCCCCCTGAATCCGTCCCTGTCTGTGATTGTGTGTTTCTCTCTGTCTCTTGCCCCCTTCCTCCCCATCCACACCCATACTCCTCTATGTCACTCTCTGCCCTTGAGAGTTTCTCTCTCTGTCCTCTGGGCCTCAGGACCCCTGTGACAGGGACAGTCCGGCCTCATGACTGCTCAATATGCGGGGGTCAACAGGCCTCTGGGAGCCAGCAGCACTGAGCCCCCCATCTCCACCCCGTCCCCTTTGCAGCTGCAGCTCTCAAAGCCTGCTGGCTCCCCCACCCCTCGGGCCATTCAGTCCTTCACTTAATAAAGAGAAGTCCTGCCCGCTCCTGCCTCTTCCCACCCCAGCCTGGTCAGAGAATCACATGCCCGCCCCCCTTCTAGCATAAACTGTAGGTGCTAAAGGGAGGCAGATTTTCTCTCTGCAGAGAAAGGCATCAGCCCCGCATATCGGTGCTGGCAACAGCTGTGTGCGTGGCTGCAGGAATGGCCCCGATTTGACCACGCCTCCCTGTGTCCACACCTGTGGACTGTCCCCTCCCACACAGACTGTGAACCTTGCCATGTGACTTGCTTTGATCAGTGGGACTTGCCCTCTTAAAGCACTTGGGACCTCCGTGTGAGCAAGCCCAGGCTAGCCTGCTCAGGACGGAAGACATGTGGTCCCCCAACCCCCGTCATTCCCATCACCCAGGTGACAGCCAGCCATCCTTGCAGACAGGTGGGTGAGGCCCTCCAGGCCCAGACAGCCCCTCACCAACCTGCTAACCCACCACGTAGGCATGAGTAAGCCCAGCCCAGACCTAAAGGACAGCCTTGCAGAATCATGAGCTCTATAAATGGTTATTGTTACTCAGCAACAAACAAGTGGTACCCAGGCCACCCAGGACTTGGGAGAATGTTTTGTAGACCATGAGGAAGCAGCCCAGTCAGCAGAGGCTGCCAGAGAGCAAACGTACTTACTGTCACATTTCATCCCCTGGTGGATGAGTCCATACAGCAGCGACCCACAGTGGTCACAAAACGTGGGGCTGGAGTACGTGTGGATCTTGAACTTGTGTTTGCTCCGGGGGTCCTAAGGTCAAAAGAAACAAACAAAAGAGGTTGGCATCAGTGTGGCATGCCCCAGTTTCCCACTGCACTGTGCATCCCTGGAGAACTCCTAGAGAACTGAACTTGGCCCCCAGCATTCATCATACTTGCTGGGACCATCACTGGAGCTCTGTGCCCAAACATGGTGCTTGATAAGTAACCACTGAATGAATGAATGCCTAAGACAGCTGATGGCTCCCATCCTGCCCCAGCACACTCACTGTGCCTGCAAGTCCTCCATCTGGGAACCCAACCTACTGACTCTTATCTGCAGCAAGGACTCCACAGATGGCAAACAAAACACCAGACAGATCAGGTAAACAGGTCGCCTTGCTCCTACTTTTCTCTCCTTTATCAGCCAAGCAACTTCTGGATGATCTAAAACCCAAGTCTGGGCATGAAACCTCCCCAACAGGACCTCATCATCTACGGGACAGAGTTCAAAGTCCAATGAATCGTCTACAGGTTGTGGCAGAGACTACTGGCTTTCCACCAATACCCATTCTTCCTTTCAATAACAGAACCCTTGAGTCTTAGCAGAGACCGTGGCTGCCCAACTATAGACCACATTTCCCAGTCTCCCTTGCAGCTTGGTGTGTCCATGTGATTGAGTTCTGGCCAATGGGATGTACGTGTTTCAGTCATTCCTTTAAGAGGAAGGTGTACAGCCTCTAGGGCCCCTTTTTCCCTTCCCATTGTCTGGAAGATGGTGAGAAGTGGAAGTGACCACCTTGGACCCAAACTTGGACCCACCAGCCCTGGACTTTGTACTTCTGGACAGACATCTGAGAGAAAACCTACCTTCTGTCTTGTTCAAGTCACTATATTTGGGGGCTATTTGTTACAGCAGCTTACACCATTCCTTAACTAACTAACATGCCCTTCCTAACCTGGCAATGTAATGCAGTAGTTGAAGGTCCAAACTGCCTGGGCTCTTCTTTGATGCATAATTTGGGGCAAGTTATTTAATTTCTTTGTGCTTCATTTTCCTTGTCTGTATGATGGAAAGAATGATATAAGCTATATGACCATTGGGAAGAATAAATGAATTAACCTATGTAGAGATCTTAGAACAGCCTGGCACACAGTAAGGAGTATAAGCTTTTGCATTATTATTACTAGATCCCCCATGTGATCCCAACTATGACCTCAAACACACACTGTGTTTTCAGTACACAGGACTTGCTCGTACTCCCAAATATGCCATGCCCTTCATGATTCTCTGGCTCTGCATGATGTCTTTCTCCTTCAAGAGCTACTCTAACCAAAAAGTTCCTTCTTCTCTTTCCCATCCCAGCCTGAAAGCTGCCTTCTCTGTGAAAGAGAAAAGTTAAAATCATGGGCCCTAGGTTCCAACCCAGGGCTGATCTGATGTTCTAGCCTTTGCTATATGCTACCCATCTCCTAATTCATTCACTCATTCATTCATTCATCCATTCACATTTATTTATTGATGCAGGTGCCTTTTAAAAACATATTCTAACAGAGACAGGAAATGAACAAGTGAGCAAATAAATGGACAGAATAAGTAGAAATTATTTTATGTGCTATTAAAATGATGAGTATTTCTCCTTAGGAAACTGTTATTTACAAAATTTAAAAATAATCCTTATATCTTCCAGAATGGCTACAATTTTAGAAAATTGATACTGACGATACCAAGTGCTGATGTGGAGAGAACACTATTGGAACTCTCCTACGACGCTGGGGAGAATGCAAAGTGGTAGCACCTCTTTGGAAAACTGTGTGGCACTTTCTTATAAACATACCCTTATAATATATGACCCAGTAGTCCCACTCCTAGGTGTGAAAGGAATACATCTATCCACAGAAAAACCTGAAAGTTTATAGCTACTTTACTTACAATAGCCAAAGTCTGGAACCAACCAAGTATTCAACATTCAACGGATAAACAAAGTGTGGTACGTCCACACAATGGAATACTTCTCAGCAGTAAGAAGGAATGAACTACTGATACAGGTAACATTCATGAATCTCAGAAGAATTTGGGTAAGATAAAGCTGTCAAACACATGCTGTTGGATTCTGTTTAAATCAAAGGCTACACGCTATATGATTCCACTTAAATGACATCCTAGAAAAGGCAAAACTATGGGGACAGAAAACAGATCAGTGGTTAAGAAGGATTGGGGGTGGAAAGGGGATTGACAACAAAGGGACAGCATGTGGGAACTTTTACGGGCTGACTGGAATGTGCTATATATCAACTGCAGTGAATTTTACTATATGTAAAGAAAGTGAATTTTGCTGCATGAAAACTCTGTCTCAGTAAGCCTCTGCCTAAAACCCTGTCCATCCCTGAAGGCTTTTGCTGGCCTGCATCTTCTTAATGAGCTACAAAGTTTCTTTCATGACATTCCAAGCCTCTGCGGTCAGGCAGATGAAGTGTTGGCCCTTGCACAGCTCTGAACCGCCAAGTTTTAGAGGCTGGGTCAGCTCTGCTCTGGCTGTGGGACCCTGCAGGGCTCCCAGGATGCAGAAGGACCCCAGGACCCCCTTGTCCTGCTCGAGGACTGAGCTGCTACCCTAGTAACCATTTTTTGGAAATCAAAAAAGGAAACTAAAGGCTCCCCGTTGATGGCTTAACCAGCCATGTTTCCTTTCCTAGGCAATGAGATGCAGAAAATACATCTGGTTCCCGGAAATAGTCCCAGTGCTCTGTGCCATAAAACACTTCCCTGGCCTTTGAGAATTCACCTTAAAGTCGAGAAATGAGTGTCTCAAATCTGCCTAAAAAGAAACACCTGTTCACCACTGGTATTGGCCTGAAGGGGGAGCTCAAGGCTTCTCTCACTCCCCTACTCAGCTCAAAGGAGGAGAACCTATCTGGTTGGTCAGAGTCCAAGACACTGATTGGCCTAGCCTTGGTGTGTGGAGCCTTCACAGCCTTTAAAAGCTGCACCACCATCTTTCTCTTTCTCTCCCTCTCCCAGGAGGCTGATGGGGGGCCGTGGCCTCACCCTAAGAAGGTTGGGCATGAATGGTCTGGACCAGCTCCACTCCAAGCCCTAGGACAAGTTCTCTCTCTCCTCTTGGTTTTGTATTTCCTTCTGGGTTCCCTGATATGTTAACCTATAGGAGCCAAGAATTAGTTTTGAGTATGTTTTAACTGTCCTTAGGCTTACCTAATACAGAAAAAAGGAGTCCCCAAGGGCCTCATGAGCTCTACTTCGAGATTTGAAGCGAAACCCCAACTAACAATAAAGTTGCTCTTTGCTGGCTTTGCACTTTCCTCCACGGATAAATCTTAGTGAGGAATCTCAGGGAGAAGGATTCGAGCATTTCTGACCACATACTACTGAAACAAGCAGGACCCTGTGGGGCTCCTGGGCACGGGAACTGTTCTGTTCAGCCTCCATGACCTTCCCTGAGTTCCAAAGGGTAGGTTCAAACGGTTGCTAATCAGGGTAGAGAGGGGATGCAGAGACAAGGGAGGAGCAGTCAGAAACAATAGTGCAGGAGGGAGAGTCAAGATGGCATTGTGGGAAGACGAGGAGTTGGCTTCTCCCCACAACTAGGGTTCCTGCCGGCCGCTGGTGGGGGATTCTGACACCCAAGGAGATGGGAGGAACCCCATAGTGAACCGGTAGGATGTAGGGGGACTGAAGGGGGGAGGAGAAGTGGAGGCCAGAGAGGATAGGCGCCCCTGAGGCTGGGGAGATCAGGAGAGGCAGGTGGGAGGGACTCTCCAGAAGGAGCAGAGGGCGACTGCCCTGCCCACGCGGGCCTGAGGAGCCTGCTGAGCTCCCGCACTGATCCCCTGCCGTCCAAAGCCCCCTCCAGGCCACGTGGGTCCTTGGGGGCGTAAGAGGGAGGCCAGGGAGATCAGGAGAGGCAGGCGGGAGGGGCCCTCCAAGACCAGAGGAGCAGGAGAGGACAGGAGGGCGTTTGCCCCGCCCACTAGAGCTCAGGAAGCCTGCTGGGCTCCCAGGTGAGGTCCCCCGCCCCCTGAGACCAGGGGTAGGGGACTCGCCTGGGCCCCTTCTGTTCCTTGAGCCTAAGCCCCACCTTCCACAGCCCCCAGGGCCTTCTCCTGCCCTGTGGGTCCTGAGCATAGGCCCCACCCACCGCCTAAACCTCGCCCTTGCTTAGGTCCCGCTCTCCACAGCCAAGGCCTTTCCCCCCGTTTGTTTTTTCTTTTCCCTCCTCTTTTTTACTGTTGTGATACTGACATACCTTTCGGTTGTTGATTCATCTATATTTTTATTTTTCTATTCTTTCTAACATATCTGTTAGTTTCCTAGTCTAATCTTACTTTTTTACTTTGGTTTTGTTTTTTTGCCACCCCACGTGGCTTGTGGGGTCTTGGTTCACGAGCCCGGGGTCGGGCTGAAGCTCCCGTGGTGGGAGCTCCGAGTCCGAACCACTGGACTAACAGAGAGCCTCAAACCCCAGGGGATATTCATCAGAGTGAGATATCACAGAGTTCCTCATCTCAGCACCAAGACCCAGCTCCACCCAATAGCCTACAAACTCCAGTGTTGGAAGCCTCAGGCCAAACAACCAGTAAGACAGGAACACAATCCCATTCATTAAAAAAAAAAAAGAGAGAGAGAGAGAGACAGCAAAAAAATATGTCACAGATGAAGGAGCAAGGTAAAAACCTACAAAGCCAAATAAATGAAGAGGAAATAGACAATCTACCTGAAAAAGAATTCAGAGTAATGATAGTAAAGATGATCCAGAATCTTGGAAATAGAATGGAGGCATGGATTGAGAAAATACAAGAAATCCTTAACAAAGATCTAGAAGAACTAAAGAACAAACAGAGATGAAAAACACAATAACTGAAATGAAAAATAAAAATACACTAGAAGGAATCAATAACAGAGTAACTGAGGCAGAAGAATGAATAAATGAGCTAGAAGACAAAATGGCGGAATAACTGTCAAGGAGCAGAAATAAAGAAAAAAGAATGAAAAGAATTGAATACAATCTCAGAGACCTCTGGGACAATACTAAATGCAGCAACATTCAAATTATAAGGGTCCCAGAAGAAGAAGAGAAAAAGAAAGGTTCTGAGAAAATATTTCAAGAGATTATAGTTGAAAACTTCCCTAACATAGAAAAGGAAATAGTCACCCAAGTCCAGGAAGCACAGAGAGTCCCATACAGGATAAACCTTAGGAAAAACACACCAAGAAACATATTAAACTAACCAAAATTAAGTTCAAAGAAAAAATACTAAAAGCAGCAAGGGAAAAACAAAAAATAACATACAAAGGAATCCCCATAAGGTTATCAGCTGATTTTTCAGCAGAAACTCTGCAGGCCAGAAGGGAGTGGCAGGATATACTTAAAGTCATGAAAGAGAAAAACCTACAGCCGAGATTACTCTACCCAGCAAGGATCTCATTCAGATTTGATGGAGAAGTCAAAAGCTTTTCAGACAAGCAAAAGCTAAGAGAATTCAGCACCACCAAACCAGCTTTACAACAAATGCAAAAGAAACTTCTCTAAGCAGGAAACACAGTAGAAGAAAAAGACCCACAAAAACAAACTCAAAACAATTAAGAAAATGGTAATAGGAACATACATATCGATAATAACCTTGAATGTAAATGGATTAAATGCCCCAACCAAAAGACACAGACTGGCTGAATGGATACAAAAACAAGACCCATATATATGCTGTCTACAAGAGACCCACTTAAGACCTAGGAACACATACAGACTGAAACTGAAGGTATGGAAAAAGATATTCCATGCAAATGGAAATCAAAAGAAAGCTGAAGTAGCAATACTCACATCAGATAAAATAGACTTTAAAATAAAGAATGTTACAAGAGATAAGGAGGGACACTACACTGATTGACTGATCAAAGAATCAATCCAAGAAGAATATAACAATTATAAATGTTTATGCACCCAACGTAGGAGCACCTCAATACAAAAGGCAAATGATAACTGCCATGAAAGGAGAAATCAACAGTAACACAATAATAGTAGGGGACTTCAACACCCCACTTACATCAATGGACAGATCATCCAAACAAAATAAATAACAAAACACAACCTTTAAATGACACAATGGACCAGATAGATCTAATTCATATTTATAGAACATTCCACCCAAATGTGGCAGAATACACTTTCTTCTCAAGTGCACACTGAACAGTCTCCAGGATAGATCACATCATGGGTCACAAATCAAGCCTCAGTAAATTTAAGAAAACTGAAATCGTTTCAAGCATCTTTTCTGAACACAACACGATGAGATTAGAAATCAATTACAGGGAAAAAAACGTAAAAAACACAAACACATGGAGGCTAAACAATGCATTACTAAATAACCAAGAGATCACTGAAGAAATCAAAGAGGAAATCAAAAAATACCCAGAGACAAATGACAACAAAAACACGATGATCCAAAACCTATGGGATGCAGCAAAAGCAGTTCTAAGAGGGAAGTTTATAGCTATACAAGCCTACCTCAAGAAACAAGAAAAATCTGAAATAATCTAACCTTACACCTAAAGGAACTAGAGAAAAAAGAACAAACAAAACCCAAAGTTAGCAGAAGGAAAGAAATCATAAAGATCAGATCAGAAATAAATGAAATAGAAACAAAGAAAACAATAGTAAAGATCAATAAAACTAAAAGCTGGTTCTTTGAGAAGATAAACAAAATTGATAAACCATTAGCCAGACTCATCAAGAGGGAGAGGACTCAAATCAATAAAATTAGAAATTAAACAGGAGAAGTTACAACAGACACCGTAGAAATACAAAGCATCCTAAGAGACGACTACAAGCAACTCTATGCCAATAAAATGGACAACCTGGAAGAAATGAACAAATTCTTAGAAAGGTATAACATTCAAAGACTGAACCAGGAAGAAATAGAAAATATGAACAGACCAATCACAAGTAATGAAATTGAAACTGTGATTAAAAATCTTCCAACAAAAGTCCAGGACCAGATGGCCTCACAGGTGAATTCTATCAAACATTTAGAGGAGAGCTAACACCCATCCTTCTCAAACTCTTCCAAAACATTGCAGAGGAAGGAACACTCCCAAACTCATTCTATGAGGCCACCATCACCCTGATACCAAAACCAGACAAAGATACTACAAAAAAAGAAAATTACAGACCAATATCACTGAAGAATATAGATGCAAAAATCCTCAACAAAATACTAGCAAACAGAATCCAACAACACATTAAAAGGATCATACACCATGATCAAGTGCATCCCAGGGATGCAAGGATTCTTCAATATATGCAATCAATGTGACACACTATAATAACAAATTGAAGAATAAAAACCATATGATTATCTCAATAGATGCAGAAAAAGCTTTTGACAAAATTCAACACCCATTTATGGTAAAAACTCTCCAGAAATTGGGCATAGAGGGAACCTACCTCAACATAATAAAGGCCATATATGACAAACCCACAGCAAACATCATTCTCAATGGTGAAAAACTGAAAGCATTTCCTCTAAGATCAGGAACAAGACAAGGATGTCCACTCTCACCTCTAGTATTCAACATAGTTTTGGAAGTCCTAGCCACGGCAATCAGAGAAGAAAAAGAAATAAAAGGAATACAAATTGGAAAAGAAGAAGTAAAACTGTCACTCTTTGCAGGTGACATGATACTAAAAATAAAGAATCCTAAAAATGCCACCAGAAAACTACTAGAGCTAATCAATGAATTTGGTAAAGTTGCAAGATACAAAATTAATGCACAGAAATCTCTTGCATTCCTATACACTAATGATGAAAAATCTGAAAGAGAAATTAAGGAAACATTCCCATTTACCATTGCAACAAAAAGAATAAAATACCTAGGAATAAACCTACCTAGGGAGAAAAAACACCTGTATGCAGAAAACCATAAGACACTGATGAAAGAAATTAAAGATGATACCAACAGATGGAGAGATATACCATGTTCTTGGATTGCAAGAATCAATATTGTGAAAATGACTATACTACCTAAAGCAATCTACAGATTCAATGCAATCCCTATCAAATTACCAATGGCATTTTTTACGGAACTAGAACAAAAAATCTTAAAATTTGTATGGAGACACAAAAGACCCCAAATAGCCAAAGCAGTCTTGAGGGGAAAAAACGGAGCAAGAGAAATCAGACTCCCTGACTTCAGATTATACTACAAAGCTACAGTAATCAAGACAATATGGTACTGGCACAGAAACAGAAACATAGATCAATGAAACAAGATAAAAAGCCGAGAGATAAACTCACGCACCTATGGTCAACTAATCTATGACAAAGGAGGCAAGGATATACAATGGAGAAAAGACAGTCTCTTCAATAAGTGGTGCTGGGAAAACTGGACAGCTACATGTAAAAGAATGAAATTAGAACACTCCCTAGCACCATACACAAAAATAAACTCAAAATGGATTCGAGACCTAAATGTAAGACCGGACAGTATAAAACTCTTAGAGGAAAACATAGGAAGAACACTCTTTGACATAAATCACAGCAACATCTTTTTTCATCCACCTCCTAGAGTAATGGAAATAAAAACAAAAATAAACAAATGGGACCTAATGAAACTTCAAAGCTTTTGCACAGCAAAGGAAACTATAAACAAGACGAAAAGACAACCCTCAGATTGGGAGAAAACATTTGCAAACGAATCAACGGACAAAGGATTAATCTCCAAAGTATATAAACAGCTCATGCAGCTCAATATTAAAGAAACAAACAACCCAATCCAAAAATGGGCAGAAGACCTAAATAGACATTTCTCCAAAGAAGACATACAGATGGCCAAGAGGCACATGAAAAACTGCTCAACATCACTAATCATTAGAGAAATGCAAATCAAAACTACAGTGAGGTTATCACCTCATACCAGTTAGAATGGGCATCATCAGAAAATCTACAAACAACAAATGCTGGAGAGGGTGTGGAGGAAAGGGAACCCTCTTGCACTGTTGGTGGGAATGTAAATTGATACAGCCACTATGGAGAACAGTATGGAGGTTCCTTAAAAAGCCAAAAATAGAATTACCCTATGACCCAGCAATCCCACTACTGGTCATATACCCAGAGAAAACCATAATTCAAAAAGACACATGCACCCCAATGTTCAGTGCAGCACTATTTACAATAGCCAGGTCATGGAAGCAACCTAAATGCCCATCGACAGACGAATGGATAAAGAAGTTGTGGTATATATATACGATAGAATATTACTCAGCCGTAAAAAGGAACGAAATTGGGTCATTTGTTGAGAAGTGGCTGGATCTAGAGACTGTCATACAGAGTGAAGCAAGTCATAAAGAGAAAAACAAATAATGTATATTAACGCATGTATGTGGAACCTAGAAAAACGGTACAGATGAACCGGTTTGCAGGGCAGAAGTTGAGACACAGATGTAGAGAACGGACACCGAGGTGGGAAAGCCGCGGGGGGTTGGGGATGGTGGTGTGATGAATTGGGCGATTGGGATTGACCTGTATACACTGATGTGTATAAAATTTATGACTGGGCTTCCCTGGTGGCACAGTGGTTGAGAGTCCACCTGCCGATGCAGGGAACACGGGTTTGTGCCCCGGTCCGGGAGGATCCCACATGCCGCGGAGCGGCTGGACCCGTGCGCCATGGTTGCTGAGCCTGCGCATCCAGAGCCTGTGCTCCGCAACGGGAAAGGCCACAGCAGTGAGAGGCCCGCGTACCACAAAAAACAAAAAAAATTGATGACTAATAAGAACCTGCTATACAAAAAAATAAATAAAAACTAAAAAAAAAGAAATGGGTTAGAAACTGTCATATCCCTACCCCAGCATCACCACTTGATTTCCAGTGTCCCTGGTCATCTCTCCCACCCTTAGGAACCAGGTTCCCACAGGGTCCTGGCATGATTCTTCTACCCACTGTTTCATGGGGTTGAGCTCCATCATGCTTTGTACTAGGCAAACTTGGATTCCAAGTTTTCTTCCACTTCTGATTTTGATCCAAGAGATTGCCAAATAACAACAACAAAATGATAATCAACTACTGTGACTCTTACTGCCACCATGAATTCAGCAGACTCTCTGCCAAGCACTGTGCTAAGGGTTCCATATAACATCATTAAAGCTTCATAATGGCCAATGAGGGAGGAGTTATTATCCCGGTATTCCAGATGACTAAACTGAGGCTTAGAGAAATGACTTGTCCAAGGTCACAAAGTAAGGAAGTGGGAGAGAAGAAGTGGAATCAAGTTTGTCAGGCTCCAAAGATGCAGGCAACAGAGTGGGGACGCCCAAGTGTCACCTGGCTGCCTCCCTGCTCCTCAGCCTTCCCAGAGGGTCTCCCACCCAACAGGGGGTTATAGATAATGACACCCTTCATCCCACACAAATGCAGCACCAGCCAGAGTCAGGTCACTCGGAGCTCCCCACCCCCACCCCCAAACCAGAGTCTTCACTGTGAACAGATACTCCCCAGGACCAAAGGACAGGCCGAACCTAGCTCAGCATCTTCAGTTCATCACCTGACTCCAGGTACATGCAGCTAAGGAGGAAGGAAGCAGAGATGAGAAACCAAAAAAAAAAAAAAAAAAAAACTTTAAACCTCTAAATCAAAACCTAAAATATCCTTTCTCCACCTGAATGGGCTGTGTGGCTTTGTGCACAGGTGGGCTGAAATCGGGCTGAGCTGAGGCAAAGCTGCAGGAATACAGAAGCTGTGTTGAAACACCAAGGTCATGAAAGCCCACACCAACAGCATCAGTCAGAGTAGGAAGTCAGAGCAACCTGTAAATTCAGACTGTGTCATCCCTGGACCTTTACCGACTACAAAAGCCTGGAAGGTATGCTTCCTGGAAGGTCGACAGCAAGGCGAACCTGGAGATCTCGTTTGAAAATACTGTCAGAACAGGAGGAAGTTTACAAACACGGGCTCTGGAGTTAACTGTGTGGCCTCAGGCAAGTGACTTAACCACTCTGAGTCTCTGGTTCCTTGTCCATAAAATGGAGATGAAAACAGTACCCACCTCATAGATCGGTTGTGATGGGTAAAGCTCCCAGCACAGTGCCCTGTACACAGGAAGTACAGGCTCCTGATTTGAGAAAATATAATCATGGTAACACTTCCCAAACTTCAGTCTTGAGTTGTCATATTTTTGCACGTCTACATACTACCTATAATATTATTTATTACTTGGTGCTTTTCTTTAACTCGGCTTGCCACTTTTACTTAAACCTATTTTAAAATAAAACTCTCTAAGAGTGTGAACTTGTGGGATTGATGTGCAAATTATGTTTTTTCTAATACACCTTAAAAATGAAATAGACAACTCTTTAAAATTTTAAGATGTTCATCCCAACGGTCTCCATTAACAAGCTGTGGGAACACAGATACACATATGCCTGGTAGGTCGGCCGACTGGTATTACCCTTGGGGGCAACTGGGCACGTCTATCAAAATTCCAAATGCTTCTCCCCTTCTGACCCAGTCGTTCCACTTCTGCGAACTGATCCTGGAGATAAACCCACATACATAGGAAATTATATATGTACACGGTTGTTCACTGCAGCATCATTTATAATAGCAAAAGACTTTAAATGAGCCAAGTGTCATAGGTAGGGAGGTGCTTAAATAAATCATAGTGCAGTTACACAATGGTCTACTCTTCAGGTATAAAAATGAAGAGTTCTCTGCACTAATATGGAAAAATCTTAAGGGTTTATTTTTAAGTGAAATCGAAAAAGGAAAAAAGCCAAACCGAAGATGCAGAAGAGTGTGTGTCGCATACTACCTTTTGGGTGAGAAACTAAGGCGGGATAAGAAGTATACTCTAAATTACTCACACCTGCATAAACAAATTCTAGAAGGAGAGGCTGCAAGAGAAGGTAATAAGTGTTTCTCTAGGAAGGCAGGAGGGAACAAAGTGCAAGGGAGTACGACTTCTCCATATATACCTCTGTAAAGTTTTGATGAAAGTAGAATATTTTCG
Organism: Aethalodelphis obliquidens; assembly: GCF_003676395.1. Taxonomy (NCBI): domain Eukaryota; kingdom Metazoa; phylum Chordata; class Mammalia; order Artiodactyla; family Delphinidae; genus Aethalodelphis; species Aethalodelphis obliquidens. Next base: position 19,870,625 of record NW_020837974.1, read on the forward strand.
TGTTTATCATGAAACTCCCACAGCACGTACCAGCACACTGGGTAACCCGACAGCACCACCATGCCCCAGACTGCAAACAGAACGCCAAGAATTCCCGAGAGACAAAGACGCAAGGAAACCTTAATCGGGATGATGTGGACTGAGATTCTGTGAACACGAAATGTGTAGAATGTTAGAAGCTGTAATTACACAGTTGAAAGGGGGACACTATAATTTGGTGAAGATCTTTCATTATGTTGCCGGAGAAGAGAGTGAATAGCACTGATAACGCTGTGCAGATGCTCGGGTGCCTGAGGAATGTTTTTGATACACATGCCTGCTACTACCCCCGCCCCTTGGGCAAATGAGTAATTGTTCCATTTAAGGACAAGCTTCTGTTGTGTCAACTCTGGTAGAATTTTTTTTTTAATTAATTAATTTATTTATTTTTATGTTTGGCTGTGTTGGGTTTCGTTTCTGTGCGAGGGCTTTCTCTAGTTGCGGCAAGCAGGGGCCACTCTTCATCGCGGTGCGCGGGCCTCTCACTATCGCAGCCTCTCTTGTTGCGGAGCACAGGCTCCAGACGCGCAGGCTCAGTAGTTGTGGCTCACGGGCCTACTTGCTCCGCGGCATGTGGGATCTTCCCAGACCAGGCCTCGAACCCGTGTCCCCTGCATTGGCAGGCAGATTCTCAACCACTGTGCCACCAGGGAAGCCCAACTTTGGTAAAATTTTAAATATGATTTCCTGGGTTACAATCTGTACTGGAGTCAATGTCTGTATTAGGGGTTCATTAATAGCCATGTTCAAACTTAAGGCCCAGCTCTCACAGTTATTACAATAGCTTTTGGACTCTGAGGCCAATTACTTAACCCTTTTAAGTCTTAGTTTCTTCATCTAAAAATGGGATAATAATAATATCTAATTCCTAACTTGATGGGAGGGTTCAATGCACTACTGCATGAAAACTGCCTAATAGTCACTAGTAGAAGTAAATATTTTTAAATGTTCACTGTTATTGTTAATCTTCTGTCCATATTCTTTGTCCATGTTTAAATTCAAGTTGGTTTCTTTCTAAATTATTTGTAACACGTTTCCTATACAATTTTAAAAAGAATATTAACCACTTATCTATGATCTATACAGTAAATATTTTCCCAGTTTTTCATTTGCCTTTTTTTTTTTTTTTCTTTGCGGTACGCGGGCCTCTCAATGTTGCGGCCTCTCCCGCTGTGGAGCACAGGCTCTGGATGTGCAGGCTCAGCGGCCACGGCTCACGGGCCCAGCCGCTCCGCAGCATGTGGGATCCTCCCGGACCGGGGCACGAACCCGTGTCCCCTGCATCGGCAGGCGGACTCTCAACCACTGCGCCACCAGGGAAGCCCTCATTTGCCTTTCAATTTTGTTGATGTTCTTTCTTTCAACATCTAACACTGAAAATGTATTTGTTTGTGTGTGTTTAAATAAAGTGCAATTTCTTCCTTTTCCTTATGGTCTCTGTCCCTGCATATAACATATTTAGAAAGTCCTTCCCAGTATTTTCATTCTCTTACAGTTTCACTTTCTACACTGAAATCATTATGTCCCTTGGAATTCATTTTAGCAGGAGCTTCTTAAAGAAAGGCCTTTATTTTTTCTTACTGTTTAGCAAGTTGTAACAACAAATGTATGGAATGCATCTTCTTGTGCTGATTTAAAATGCCTCTTTTATCATACACTAATTTCTCTTATATCCTTTGTTCATTTTAAAGTTTCCTCTTATGCTCCACTGATCTGTCTCTTAACTGAGAGATGTGCCTCAGTACCATACTATTTTAATATACCATAGGTTTATAATATCTTAGTACCTAAAAACATCCATTGTATACCCACCCACCCCTACCCCAGCATCACCATCCACTTTCAAAATTTTCTTGGTTATTCCCACCCACATATTCTTCCAGATTGTATTGGAAATGCCAATCTTTGTCAACCCTGCTTATTGCCCCTTCTACAAAAATTCCCACCTACAGCACCAGCTCAGTGGGCAGTAGAGCATCTGACCTCATGCTTCCAGCCAGTGCTGAATGGACCAAGGTCTGATCAGTGACATGCAATTTATGAAGGAAGAACTAGGCCAATCAGAATTTAGAACAAGGAACAGTGCAGTGGCTGCGAGCTGAAGCTCAGTTAAAGGGGTGGGATGGGGGGATGGAGAGAGAAAGAGAAAGGGGGGAAGGAAGTCACATGTAATTTGAGCCTTCCTTTATGTGCTTCCTGAAAAGTGTTGTGTTTTCTACCCCCTAAACTCTTCTTGGTTGTCACTAATGTTAAGCTGGTCTTCTTCTTTCCAGGATTTATGTTATTTAGACGAGTGATTTCAATTCATTAGCTAAGTCAGCGGTTTTTAACCTGGTTCTTATGCCATCCTCCAGGGCATACATGCAAATCTGTTGCAGAGAGGTACTTCCAGGACTCGGGGTGGGACTCACAGCCACGGAGCCACAATTTTACAGGGGTATCGTATCCCTCAGATTTACACAGAACGTTGGCAAAGAGCTCAGAGCTGGCAACACTGGGCCAGCTCTCCTGAGGGCAGCCCTCGGCTGGAGCCGAGTCCTGGCCACACCCTTTGGGTGGGGGACAATGGTCCCCACCCAGCCCACTTGCGACTGGCGGGTCCCTGCAGGCATCTGAGTTCGTAACTCCTGCCAGATCCCCACTCCAACTAGTATAACCCACCGACTAGTATAACAGAGGGAGACCATAGGAAACAGCAACTGTGTGCGTTCATGGAGCCTCAGGGAGAAGCGCAGACCCAGCCTCAGGTAAAAGTGGGAGTCCTCATTCTCCCAGCAAACAGGGGCTGTCTTCCTTCTTCTGGAAGGCTGTGTGTGTGGACAAGCTAGCCCCAACTCTAAGTGGCTTCAAGGCGTCAGGCATTAGACGTGCAGGTTCAGCTCCAGTTTGGTGTCTGAGTTACCAGGGGATGAGAAGCCACATCCCTTCCAGCAGGTGAGGCCTAGACCTGGTTGGGTGACCCTCAGCCTGGTATAGGGTGCAGTTCACCGCGAAGAGGAGGTTTAGTGGGGTATTTAAAAGGTGAGGCTCCAGGGATGTCCCTGGGGGTCCAATGGTTAAGACTCCACGCTTCTACTGCAGGGAGCATGGGTTCGATCCCTGGTCAGGGAGAACTGAGATCCTGCACGCTGTGCGGCACAGCCAAAAATCTAAAACAATAAAGTAAGACAAGAGGTGAGGCTCCATGTCCAGCTGCCTGGATTAAAGCCAGCTCCACCATTTACACACTTCAGTTTCCTCGTCCGTTAATCAGGGACAATAATGATAGTTATTTCCTGGGATCGTCATGGGGAGTGAATTACTTAAAACTTTAACAGCTGCCTGACACAAAATCTCATAGGATGATGAGATTTTAATGAGTTAATATTTGTAAAGAGCTCAGCACGATGCCTAGCACTTAGTAAACACTGTGCGTGTGGAATAATAAATAAATAAATGTTTCTGCTTTCTAGATTTGTGAAGGTTCGTGAAATCATTTTTATATTGTGTTTAGCACAGGGACTGGCAGGTAGTATGCACTTGATCGATGTTAGCTTAAAATAAAAACTACATCTATGATCTTGGCCAAGTCATTTCCATGCTCTGGTCTCAGTTCCCCCTGCAGAAAATAAGGGGGTTAAGCCGGGTATTCCCCAGGGGCCTTTCAAGCTCCGACACCCTCTGCCATCCAGGCTGTTCACACGGCTCTGTCCCGCCTCTTCCTGTGAATTCACTGCTCAGAATGTAGAGCAGCCTCTGAGGGAACAGACACACTGCCACGGATCACACCGTTGCTTTATAAATAAACCCTCCATCAGCCACAAAACACACATACCCATCCTCTCCTCTCACTGCCCCTCCTCCCCCCACAGTGCCATCAGCCAACAGAAGGAGGGGCACCTCCTCCCCGCGGTGAGTGCAGGTCGACCAAAGGCAGGACCAGGACACGGGGCTATTTAACTCGCAAAGATGCTGTCAGCTTGATTCCTGGGCTCAGAGCACCGTGCTCAGCTTCCTGACTGCTCCCTCTGCCACAGAAGCCCTCGGCACTCCCAAGCCTGCATTTCAGAAGAGCAGAAAGAGCCCTTATGTAGAAGGACATGCAGAACACTGCTGAAGCGAATGCCTGTCAGGCCACCATTGGCACCTGGGAAACCACAAGCCCACGTAGGTTCTGATCCTATCCCCACCTTCAGGGATTTCTAGATTCCAATGGGGGATGATAATTATTACTATTACTATTACTATTATTACTATTATTATTACAGTACAGTAAGTCCCCAACATATGAACGAGTTCCATTCCGAGAGCGCATTCGTTAAGTGCAATTTGTTCGTATGTCCAACGAAGTTAGCCTAGGTACCCAACCAACACAATCGGCTGTACAGCACTGTACTGTAATAGGTTTATAATACCTGTCACACAAATAATACATAAAAAACAAACAAAAAATAAAGAAAACATTTTAAATCTTACAGTACAGTACCTTGAAAAGTACAGTAGTACAGTACAACAGCTGGCATACAGGTGCTGGCACTGACTGAACAGGCAAGAAGAGTTACTGACTGGAGGAGGGAGAGGAGGTGGGAGACGGTAGAGCTGAAGGATCGTCAGCAATAGGAGACAGAGGGCGAGCTGCAATGTCACTCACTCCTGACGCTGATGGCACAGGTTCTGGTTCCTTGCTGGGTTCAATTCTATCTACCCTCTTGAAAAAACAATCCAGTGATGTCTGGGTAGCAGCTCCTTTTTTCTCATCACAGATGACATAGTAGCACTGGATTGCACGCTGAACGGCTGCTGCAACCTTCGTGTACCGTTCTACATCTGGGTCCTGTGCCTCAAAAACTAACAGTGCCTCCTCAAAGAAAGAAAACCCCCTTGCCACTCCCTGCGTCGTGAATCTCTTCGGTTCTTCAGTTACTTCTTCTTCCTCTTGTGTCTCTTTTCGTCCTTTCTTGGCGCTTGGCGCTTCTTAGCAGTACCAGCTACACCACTGCTGCTTTTACGCTTGCTTCCGGACATCCTGGGCTTGAAATAAAGATACTGTACTCCTGTACTCTATACAGTACTGTAAAGTAAAGGACACAAAAGCACAACCACTTGTAGAGGATGCACGCACGCGACAATGTACGCCAGACACGTGAACTAAGTTAGTGATTGGACGTGCGAACACACATTCGAATCTTTGACAGTTCACAACTTGAAGGTTCATATGTAGGGGACTTACTGTAACAGCTAACATATGCCAGGCACTCTTCTAAGAGCTTTACATATAATTAACTCATTTGACCCTCACTGACCCTGTACAATAGGTTTATTATCCTCATTTTACAGGGGAGAAAACTGAGGCACAGAGAAGTTAAGTAACTTGTTCAAGGTCACACAGCTGGTGACTTGGACCCAGATTCTAGGCTCTCTGTCGTCCCATAAATAAATGTTAAGTGACCCTATGATGTGTGATAGCAAGGAGAGGTATGTGGGGCTATAAGAGTGAAAAATAGGAGGAACAGACCTGGTCAGGGAGGTCAGGGAGGGCTTCCCTGAGGAGGTGAGCTGTGGCCTAGAGGATGAGTACAAGTCAACCAGGGTTTTTAACCTTAACACACATTAAAATCAACTAGGAGACTTTGAATCAACGAGATTCTAACTTCATTTGTCTGCAGTGGGCCCAGGCACCAGTATTCGGTTATAAAGCTCTGCAGATGATTCAAACATGCAACCAGGCCTGAGACTCACTGAGTGCAAGGGCAAGAAGAGACAAGAAGTAGCTGGTAGAGGTAAGAGTAAGGCAAATGCCTAGTGGTGGGAAAGCTGATAGGGAGGACAAGAGACTGAAGGAAGGAAGCTCAGGGGTGAGGAGTGAGGGGTCAGGAAGAGGCTGGAGGGACGGACGGGGCCACAGCATATGCAGGGCCTATGAGTAGGGCGGCCATATCATATGTCTTCCAAAGGGGACTCTTGTGAGAATGGCAGGGGCCACAGATCCTTTGAGATTCCAATGCAACAGAATAAGCAGGTGTGTTTATGAGTAAGCTTGACAAAGGAAGATGTATGAGGACCCTGTTAATAGGCCACATCAGAGAATCAACTTTGCCTCAAAAACAATGGGAAGCCACTGACGTGTTTTCCGCAAGGATGATGACAAGATCACATCTGGTCTTTGGAAAAATGACTCCACAGCAATACGGAAATGACAGGCTGATGAGACAGAGAGGAATCAGGGAATCAGGACAAGATACTACTTACTGGTCCAGGGGGGGTGGGTGGAGCCTGGACTAAGGTCCTGGCTGTGGGGATGGAGAGGACTGGGTCACGCGTATCATTTTGAAGAGCAGACTCTAGAGCCAGACCAAGTTCAAATCCATGTTCAGATCTGCTTATTCGTCATGTGACCTGGCAAGTCAGAAGACTTCTCTGCCTCAGGTTCCCCCTCTATAAAATGGGCATACAAATAGTATCTTTCTCATGGGGTGAGGACTCAATGAGTTAGTGTATGTAAATCACTTAGAACAGAACCTGACATATGACAGGTGCTAGTGCAGGCACACACCGTTTTATTGCACTTCGCTTTATTACACCGAAAAAGTATTGAGTTTCTTACAAATCGAAGGTTTGTGGTAACTCTGTGTCAACCAAGTCTATCCGTGCCATTTTTCCAACAGCATTTGCTCACTTCCTGTCTTTATGTCACATTTTGGTAATTCTTGAGATATTTCAAACCCTCCACCAACAAAAAGATTATGACTCACTGAAGGCTCACATGATAGCTAGCGTTTTTTAGCAATAACATATTCTAAAATTAAGATATGTACATTGTTTTTTAGACATAATGCTACTGCATACTTAATAGAATACAGTATAGTGTGAACATAATTTCTATATTCAGTGGGAAATCAAAAAATCCATGTGGGGACTTCCCTGGTGGTCCAGTGGTAAAGAATCCGCCTTGCAGTGCAGGGGACGCAGGTTCGATCCCTGGTCAGGGAACTAAGATCCCACGTGCCGCGAGGCAACTAAGCCCGTGCGCCACAACTACTGAGCCTGCACGCCTCAACAAGAGAGGCCGTGTGCCGCAAACTACAGAGCCCACGCACCCTGGAGCCTGTGCACCACAACTAGAGAAGAGAAAACCTGCATGCCACAACTAGAGAGGAGCCCGTGCGCCACAACAAAGAGGCTGCATGCCTCAATGAAGATCCTGCGTGCCACAACTAAGACCCAACACAGCCAAAAATAAATAAATAAATAAAATCTTAAAAAAAAAAATCCGTGTGATATTCGCATTATTGCAGTGGTTTGGAACCTAACCTACAATATCTCCAAGGTACACCTGTAAATGTTAGCTATAATTATTTAGGAGGTACAACAGGAGTCGGCAATGGAGAGAATATTAAGGTGGGGAAAGTCTGGGAACACAGGAGAGGTCCCAAGAATTGACCCGTGCTCAGTAGAATTTTGGAGATTCACAGTTAAGGGGTAAAGAGGATCAAAGACAGACAGTTGCTCGAGGAACGGCTGAGATGCAGAATTAAGGAGCAGAGCCAGAACCTAAAGGCTGAGTTTGAAGGCAATAACACGTCCAAGATTCTGAGTCACGCAAACACATAACACGCAAGACACTGTTTTTGTTTTTGTTTTCGTTTTGCGGTACGCGGGCCTCTCACTGTTGCAGCCTCTCCCACCGCGGAGCACAGGCTCCAGACGTGCAGGCTCAGCAGCCATGGCTCACGGGCCCAGCCGGTCCGCGGCATGTGGGATCTTCCCGGACCAGGGCACGAACCCGTGTCCCCTGCATCGGCAGGCGGACTCTCAACCACTGCGCCACCAGGGAAGCCCAAGACACTGTTTTAAGCTCTTTGCATAAACTAGCTTATTTCATACAACATCCCTAGAAAGCAGGTAGAGTATCATCCTCATCTTGAAAATGAAGAAACTGGGGAACAGAGAGGTTAACTGACTTATCCAAAGTCGCACAGCCAGTAAGTAGCAGAGCCAAGATTTGAACCCAGGCAGGCCGGCTCCAGAGTCCATACTTTTAATCAACAAGCAAGACCAGGCACCTGAGCCTGAACATTTCACTCTGCCCTCACCTCCAAACTACCACTGAAAGTACCAGAAGGAATTGTTTAAAAATAGGAGAATCTATTTCGGCCCAGAAATCAGGGAAAGGTGCCAAGTAAATGACAAAACCTCTTGAAATGTTTTTCAATATATAGCAAAGGTGAGACTTGAATTGAGAGAAGAGCAGCCTGGCCTGGTTCTCCTTATTTAAAAGAATGAAGAATGGCAAGGTCTGATGGGGGGTGGGGGGCAACTGAGCAAACATAGAAGAGTCGAGTTGAATCCTCACCTTGCTGTCCCTGGCAGCAGCAGGCACTTGAAAAACATGTGGAATAATGAATGACCCCCTTGAAGACTGCAGGTGAAGCAAGTGACTACTGGACCCCCTGCAGTTCCCACTAGACACAGAGAGTGCAAGGACAGCAGGGGGCGCTGCAGAAGCTGCTTCCTAATCAGGGGTCTGCCCCTGTCAATTTACAGCTCAACCACATGGCCAGGGAAAAGGGCCCTCTGCATACTTTTGAAGCTCCCTGCCTTGGACTGTTGCTCCCTCCATACTCCCCAAAGAAGGCTGATTTGACTAAATCTGTATTTTCCCTCTCCCTTCATTGGCAGGGGCGGAGACACAACCTTCCACTGACAGTTCCCACCTACAGAGGTTATAAACTGGTGGTACACAGAATGAATCCAGTGCAAAAATATTTTTTAAATATACCACACATGTAATTCTCGAATTATTTGTCAGCATCCACATTTGGGGGATTCAGGCATCTCCTGAAAAATTGGAAAATCTGGATCTTGGTCCTTTAAAGAACAGGAGATTTTTTTAAATAGAAAGCTGAGTAATGGCTGCCCCTTCCGGACAGCGTGCACACACCCCAGCTGGATGCCCCCTGTTAGCACTCATTTACTGCCTGGTCCTGGCTGGCTTTGAAGTCAGACCTCCTGATAAATGGAATACCATGCATCCTTTCAAAGTCAGGTGGCCACAAACAAAACATTGAGGAAAGCAGCCAGACACTAGGGAGGGTCTCCTGTACAATTCCATTTGCATAGCGTCCAAAGCAGGCACTCTCTTTTCTATAGTGGCTGCACTATTTTGCATTCCCACCAAGGGTGAGCAAGGGCTTCTCTACATCCTCACCAACATTTGTTGTCACTGGACTTTGTTTTGATAATAGCCAGCCTGCCAGGTGTGAGGTCTCACTGTGGGTTTGATTTGCATTTTCTGATGATTACTGAGCATTTTTTCATACACATGTTGCTCACTTGTATGTCTTCAGATGAATGTCTACCCAAGTCCTTAGATCATTTGGAGGTTCCTCAAAAAGTAAAAAATAGAACTACTATATGATCCAGCAATTCCGCTTCTGGGTATTTATCCAAAATAATTGAAATTAGGATCTTTGAGAGATTTTAGCACTCCTATGTTCACTGCAGCATTATTCACAATGGTGAGGAAACAACCTCAATGTCCACCAGCAGAGGAATGGATAAAGAAAACATGGTATATACATACAATGGACTATTATTCAGGCTTAATAAAGAAAGAAATTCTGCAACATGGGATGAAATAAGCCAGACACAGAAAGACAAATATTGCATAATTCCAATCATATGAGGTATCTAAAATAGTCATATCATAGAATCAAAGAGTGGAATGATGAGTGCTAAAAGCTGGGGTGAGGAGGGGAACGGGGAGTTACTAATCAATGGGCATAAAGTTCAGTTTCAAGATGAGTAAGTTCTAGGGACTTCCTTGGTGGTCCAGCGCTTAAGACTCCGCACTTCCACTGCAGGGGGCGCAGGTTCAATCCCTGGTCGGGAACTAAGATCCTACATGCCATGCAGTGCAGCCAAAAGAAACATTAAAAAAAAAAAAAAAAAAAAAGGATGAGTGAGCTCTAGAGATCTGTACAACTTTGCATCTACAATCAACAATACTGTATCATACCCTTAAAAGTGTATTAAGAGGGTAGATCTCATGTTAAGTGTTCTTTCCAAAATAAAATAAAATAGCTCAGTAAAATAAAGCAAGCAAATGGCTGTTGGCCTGGGTAGTTGTTACCTTGATGAAAGGGTTTGGAGGTGTAGGGATTACAAGGGAGTATAGAAGGGCTTCTGGGGTTCTGGTTACAGAGAAATGTTTGCTGTGTGAGAATTCATCAAGATGGACACTTTTCATGTATAATAAACGGTTTTCAAAACTGTATGACCAGCCCAGACTAAAGGCAGCACCTTTGAACGCAAATTCTAAATTCTTAGAAGAGGGAGTCTGATTGGTCCAGTTTGGGGCAGATGTCCACATGTATCTGGACCCAGCGGAGCCGAGGCCATGGGTTCAGACAGCCTCTGGGAGCACAGATCTGGGGAGGCAGTTCTCAGAGAAAAGGGTTGTCTGCTTCAGTTAGATTTTCCAGGTGAACAGGGTTGAAGTAACAAAGCAGTTTGGGGTGCTGGATAAGCGCACAGACCCGGGCCAGAGTGCCTGGGTGTGAATCCTGGCTCAACCACTCACTGGTCATGGAAACCTGGGCAGGTCCCTCAGTCTCTGAGAGCCTCAGTTCCCTTATCTGTAAAATGAGATTGATAACAACAGTAATCACCTCATAGAGTGTAATGAAGAATAAAGAGATATTACATGTAAAGTGCTTAAAACAGTATCATATCTATGAATGCTGGTTCTTAGATTTTATTATTTAAGTAAAATACTTGGACATCCTAAAATCCCAGACCACTGAAGTTGGGGGAGGACGGGCCTTCTGACTCCAGGACCAGCTCCTTTCACATCCCTCCAGGCTGCCTTTCTCCAGGGTCATCTGCCTTTGATTTCTCTATTTCCCCCAAGTCTGCAGCCTCCACAGGCTGAGGTCTTCTGGGAAATTCCCTTTATCAGGCTCTGAGGCTGGTCCCACCCCACAACCAGGAGAAGCCAAAATAACTCATAAGACAGGACATCCCCACCTCATTTAGTCCCACCACCTGTCCTCTTTGTGCACGGGAGAAACAGCTGGTTTCCATTCCCCAGATGCTGCACACCGTGGATTTGCTTCTTCCTCCACAGCATGAAGCTCTGTGTCTTTGTGACAGTGAGGGACAGAGGGCCGTTGAGAAGCAATTCATTCTGACCTTTACATGTTCATTCTGCACTGTGGATGCCATCAGTGGCACATGGCAAATGGGGGCAGAAGAATCCAGTGGAGTTCATTTCAGAGTCAAAGAATTGCATTTTACCGCATTACCATCATTTTTATTAGACTTTTGCCCCGACCAGCCCATGGGAGGTGCCTTTGTACTTCCATTTTGTGACAAGCAAGATGGCATGCCAAAAATAAGGCTAGACTTTTGAAACTCACCGTCTAAGATTCGGAAGAACCATTGGTGGTAACAATATTAATTAGCACTTACTATGTGCCAGGCACAGCAAGAAGCCCTTAACATGGATTAACTCATTTAATCCTCACCTGAACCCTGTTAGGAGGGTGCTATTTTATCCTCTTCTTACAGAAGAGGAAACTGAGGCAGAGAGGTTGGGTAACTCGCCCAAGATTATTCAGCTAGTTAGTGGCAAACCTGGAATTCAAACCCCACCATTCTGGTTTCAGAACCACCCTACTATAGGACCTTTTGTTGGTTTCCAAACCTGGCTCCCCTGCAGAATTACCCAAAGGACTTCAAAATACAGACCCCCAGACCCTCGTCTGTAGCTCTTCAGGTGAGGTCTGTTCTTAACAGGCTATCAAAATAACCCTTAATCATTCAACCTGTCTGTACTCTGCAACGTAGCATTTAGAAATGGTAGTGGACATGTGTTGTTTTGATCTGCAAATATCTCTGCCTCTTTTTGGGGTTAGCAGAGCCTCAATTCTCCATCAAAAAGCCATCCCACCCCCACTGTATTTAGTTCCCTAAAGAGGGAACACTTTCAAGTCCCAACCAAGGGCTGGTTAGGTAACTTAAGCTTCACCACATAATGTCCCTCCTTCCGGAATTTGAATTTAGGGCCAAAACAACACAAGAACCAAAATCAAATACAACTGGTCTGGTCGTTTGGGAAGGTTTCTTCCAATTCTCTAAAGTACATTATACCCTTTTCAATAAATTTCTTTATAACAAGCTAACTCACTCAAGGTGGTTTCTGTTGCATGCAACCAAACAACACTAATTAGTAAAAGAATAACCAACTTGGGAGGAAACCCACACCTACCACAGATATCACCTCTACAGCATCCGTGACAACTGGTCTTTGCTCTACTGAGAGGGGAGCTAATATCCGTATACAGGAACCAGGCGGTCAGTTTGGGCTGTTCTTCCTTAGCCTGCACAGATGGTCCTCAGTCCTGATTCTGTCCTTTGAAGCTACCAAAAATCTATACAGTAGCTCTTTAAATGTTTAATGACAGCCTAGCCTCTGAACTATCCAGGCCAACCCTCAGAGGGCGTCCAGCCCCCTTGTAAGGTGTCCTTTTGCCCTTTGGAACATACACCTGGTTCTTGAGCACTTTTGTTGTGAATGTAGAAGTTATAGACTGCAGTGTTTAGTAGTAAATAATAGTCCTGGCGCACTGCCAGATTTAGATAGGTAATAGATAAATGAGAGAGACTGTGTGCGTGTGTGCATGTGCGTGCGTGTGCGTGTGTGTGTATCTGTACTGTTTAGGCTGATTTGCCGCTAATATTATTTATCCTTGAAAGTTTTGCCCTCCAGTGATGATGAGATCTTACCATGATGCCAAGAGGGATATTCAACCTTAACTGTTGCTTCACCTCCTGGAAGGAGCCAGATAGTCTTCGAGCATCATCAGAACTGAACTGTGGGGTGTCCCCGCTTGGGGTTATGAAAGACTAAACAACCCAGGCTTTGAGAAGAGTGCAGTTGACTGTTATGTTGCTTTTTCTGAGCCAAGGAGACCAGACAATGCCATGTAAGAGGAGGGGGGCCCTTTCTCTGATGATAGGGATGTCCTACTGCCACTAGTGCTCAGGCAGGAAATGGGTGGGGCCTGGATTGGCAGAGCTAGGACTTCCCTGCTCTGGGACCAAAGGTGAACTGGCCAACAGGGGCCAGAATCTTACCAAGAACACCTGAAGATTCCCATTTGGAGTACTAAGCTGGTTCCCAGCTGATGGAATATATTAACAGTAACCACATCTAGGGACTTCCCTGGCGGCCCAATGGTTAAGACTCTGCACTTCCACTGCAGGGGGTGCGGGTTCTATCTCTGCTTGGGGAACTAAGATCCCGCACGCTTTGTGGCCAAAAAAAAAAGAGTAACCACATCTAGAAGCAACTATAATTGCTTACAGTTATACCCAAGCCTTCGCTCAGGTTTGACTTTAACCAAATTAAGCGGGAAGGCTGACTCCATGCTGGAGGTGAAGTGGCACGAAAAACAAGACTGTCTTGTAGAAACCAGTTACAGAAGCTCCCAAAGTGACCTTCAGAGTTCTGCAGGCAGCAATCTGGGATAAAACATTGAGCAGAACTGACAAGTGGCCACCAAAATGTGTTTAGGAAATGTGGTCTTGTGTTTTTCTACATGTGTACGTTTTTTGTATATCTCTTGATATATCATACCATACATGTCCTCTGTTGTCTGCTTTCTTCATTCATAATGACTGTATAGTCCCATGTCAATAACATTTGAATCACTGTGACTTTTTACTGAAGTATAATTGACATACAGTAATGTACAGATTTTAAGCAGACCGTTTCATGAGTTTTGAAACATGTGTGCACCTGGCTAGGCACCATCCCAATCAAGACATAGGACATTTCCGTTACCCCAGACACTGTGACATTTTAATCACTGTACAGCATCCCATCACATGGATATGTTTTACTTACAAAAACCCTAACTGGCAGTCATTCAGGTTGTTTCCAATTTTTCATTAGTATTAAATACTGAGACAATGAATATCAATTTAGCTAAATATATACACATATTCTTAAATAATTCCTTAGTAAAAATTCTTAAGCCAAAAAGTTCATTAACACTTTTGGTACATATTGGTAATATTCTCTGGAGAAAGATTAGACTAATTTACACACACTGGTGAATGTGTAAATTAGTCTAATCTTTTCCCCTCTTCCTCCTGTTTATGCTTTTTACTTTGAGTCCTATTTCTTTTGATATTGTTATTAAGGCCCTGTTTTATATGCTATGTGTGTTTTGGGGGTATATCTTTGCCTCTTTTATTTATTTTCTTTTTTGCAGTATGCAGGCCTCTCACTGTTGTGGCCTCTCCCATTACGGAGCACAGGCTCCGGACGCACAGGCTCAGTGGTCATGGCTCACGGGCCCAGCCACTCCGAGGCATGTGGGATCTTCCCGGACCGGGGCACGAACCCGTGTCCCCTGCATCGGCAGGCAGACTCTCAACCACTGCACCACCAGGGAAGCCCTGCCTCTTTTATTTTTAACCTAATAAGTTTCTCTTGTACAATGCCTAGAATTATACATTTATCCAGTCTGATAATTCTTTTCCTTTTAGTAGAGAATTTCAATCCATTTACATTGGGTTAGGTAACTGAAATAAACTGAAATGTATACTTTCTAGATTTCACAGTTCCTTGCTGGCTAATTTTTATCTTTGTCTTTATATTTTGTTATATTGACCAAAATGTTCTTTGTTATTTTTATCTCTAGATTGCTTCTTTCACACTAAAAGAAGTCTATCTGAACCAATATGTCTATGCCAAGAATTAAATAGTATTAAATATTTTATTTAGGATCTTTAAATTTAGACTCTAAGTTTACTATAGTTTAGTTTTGTTTTAATTATTTAATTAATTAATTTGGCTGTGCTGGGTCTTAGTGGCCACACACAGGATCTTTGTTGCGGCATGTTTAGTTGCAGCATGCGAACTCTTAGTTGCAGCATGTGGGATCTAGTTCCCTGACCAGGGATCAAACCTGGGCCCCCTGCATTGGGAGCACAGAGGCTTACCCACTGGACCACAGGGAAGTCCCTAGTTTAGTTTTTTATGCCAACTTTATTGGGTTATGCTGGTTACCATGGTGAAGGTGGCTTATAATAATAAACTGTGACAGCTATTGATTTTGTCTGCTCCTCAAAGTTTCCCATCCCCTCCTTTTATAACATACATTGCTCTCTGAGCCGTAGGGATGCCACGTGATCCAGGCTTGATAAACTGTAAAGAGTTCATTCCCTTAACAACTGAGGACCAATCAATCAGAACCCTTTCCTGAGACTGATTATGAATGCAGGAAGAAAGAAGGCCACTTCTTCCTCTAGGGTTTCCATCTTTCCCTGGGGTCAACTACAACCAGGCTGACAGACATATTTACAGACATGTTCTGTCTACAGTAGGCACAAATGAGGCAAGGACAAATCAGTCAGGGTCCCAGCAGGAAACAAATGGCATATTGAAATTAGAGAGTTTAAGGCAGGTTTCATGAAAGGACTATTTAGAAAGGTGTGGGCATGGTGTTGAGAAACCATGAGGGAGAATGTAGTAACTGGGGGCAAGTAAGAGCAAAGGGACAAGGGAAGAGAGTAGTTCCTGGAACCCAAAAGGAGAGAATTGTGTAGAGATGGCTGCCTTTAGAGGAGCAGTGACCTTCAAAGAGTAAAGCGAAGAAGACCTCATGATAAATACCCTGGGCTCACCCTCCAATCTCCTATCAGTCCCTTCCCTTGAGCCAGAGGGTAAGGGAACCCCAACGGATGCAGCCCTTACAGGTCAGTCTCTCAGGGAGAAAGCAAAGAGGATCTGGAAGGACAAATGAGACAGCTGGCACAGCAGGCAAGGGCCAGTGTGGTAGACTACAAAATGGCCACAAATCTCCCCTTCCTGTACGCATCTCTGCAGTGCGACTGCAGGCCCTCCTATCCAGAGGTGAAGTCTATTTCTCCACCTCTGAGTCTGTGCTTGGCCATAACCACTGTGACACAAATAAAAGCTTGAAAAACACCTGTGCTTTGGGGATTTCCCTCTCTTGCTGCGCTTGGAACCCTGAGACCAGTGTGTGAAAGAGCCTAAACCTGCCTACTGGGAGGAAAAGAGACCACGTGGAGGAGGAATGAAGTGTACCAGACAACAGGCTGCCAAGTGTCAGTCGTGTTCCTGAAGCTATCCAAGGTGATCCTGCACCAGCCAAGTCACTAGCTGACCAAACACATGAGAGAGTTCAGCAGTGATCAGCTGAATAGACCCAGATCAGAAGAATGACCAAAGCAGCCCACAGAATCATGAGAAATAATAAATGATTATTGTTTGAAGCCACTAAACTTTGGAATGGTTTGTTACACAGCAAAGCTAACTGATACAGCTGATAATGAGAAAACATCTTGCAAGTATTGGATCCTCAGTTCCAGTGTCGGAGGCCCTTGTCCCTGAAGCTCTTACTCCTTCTCAATGTCTTTCCCGTGAGCTGATCTCTTTTCCTAGTGCTGATTTGAGTTGGATTTATCTCATTTTCAATTTTTAAAATTGTGAAGGTTTACTTTTTCTCTGTAATTTGATACAATTTAAAATGAACAGATTAGGTATAAAATAAGCCACAAGGATATATTGTACAACAAGGGGAATATAGTCAATATTTTATAATAACTATAAATGGAGCATAACCTTTAAAATTGTGAAGCACTATATTATATACCTGTAGCTTACATAATATTGTACATCAAAATATACTTCAATAAAAAAAGTAAAGCATGTCAAAAATAAAGAAACATAAAGATATTTTAAGGCTCACTGTTATGAAAATCAAAATAAAATAAAATAAAATGAAGAGAAATCCTTCGTTCTTCTAAAGTTTAAAATAATTTACCCATGAAGCCTATTATTCTGGAGCTCTGGGAGAAGAAAAGCTTCTTGGGCAATGTTCTTATTTCTCTCTTGATTATTCTCCTGTTATGGTTTTCAATTTCTTCTTGAGACAAAATTGCCAATTTAAAATTTCCTAGAAAATCATCCATTGCAACCAGATTTTCAAGCCCATTAGCATTTATATGCATACTCTTTTTAATGTATAAATCTAACATTCTTTTAAAATTTTCTTTTATTTCCCTTTTATTAAATCTTCAACATCTAACACATGATTTATCATTTTTAATATATTTCTTCATAAAATAAGACTCGATTAAGAAACACAAAAGGATACACTCAACATTACTGCCAGTGTCTTTCACTGACTGATTTAGTGATGGAATCAGGAGGGCACAGGGCATAACAGTGAGTTTTATTCAGTACCTTGATATGCATGATAAGAAATTATTATTTCTAAAACCACAAAATGTTGAAGACATTATCTTCAGACAAACCAGCTCAAGAGTCCTTTCGTACTTTTGTACTGCCTGGCACAGAGCCTCTGCTCAGCAAAGTCAGCTATTGTTATTACCTATTATTCCTTGGCAGGTCCTGCATCCCCCTTCTTGAGTAGGAGAGACTCCTCCAAGGATTAATAATAATTTAGAAACCATTTACTGAGTGCCTTCTTTGTGCCAGACACTATTCTGGACGTGGTTCAAGCAGACTCTCATTGAATGCTCACCAAAAAAAAACTATGGCATACGTACTATTTTCCCCATTTTAAAGATATAAACTAAGGGTCACAGAACTGAAATTATTTTACCAAGATCAATGGAGCTGTAAGCATCAGCACTGGATTTTGACACTGAGTTTTTTCTGGCTCCAAAGTCTAGGTTCTTCTCTCAGCATTGCACCATAGAATTTGAGGTTTTGTGTAAAGTAATGGAAATGGAAACAGTCATTACGTCCTAAGGGAATGATCTGAGTGGAGGCATGGACAGAATTATCAGTATATCCCTGACTAGGGAGGTAAGTAGAGCAATGGAAATGCCCTCAGCTACCTGCACCCGGGGCTTGCAAGGACACTTGTGCTTAACACTTTCATGCAATGACTCTTTAATCCATTTGCTGTTAATCCTTTTGTTGTGGTTGTACTTAACTCTTATTCATTTTAAGGATTTCTTAAAACTTATTACAACAAATCTATGTGGTTGGTACTAATATCCCAGTTTATGGATAAGGAAACTGAGCCACAGAGAAGGAAAATGACACACCCAAGGTCACCTCATGAGTAACTGGCAGAGTCAGGACCTGAACTCAGGTAAGACTGACTTCAGAATCCACACTCTTAACCACCATTGTCTCTGGGCATGATCCTTAAATTGCCCAAGTCCCATTTGTAGCTGGAGGGCACTAAGTCAGCCAGGGACCTGGGGCAGGCAATAAATGAGGTCTGTTCTCCTACTGAGGTCATCTGTGACTCTGAACTACAGTGAGACCCACAGGTCTTTTCTGAAGTCCAGTGTGATGGCCTCCAGGGATTCTGTTCCACAGTGGTCCCCTGGGTCAACAGGACCTTCAGTAGTTTGACCAGAGATTCTTTCCCCTCAATGAAGAGTGAAGTCTACTTCTTTACCACTTGAATTTGGGCTTGACCATGAGACTACTTGATCCAGTGGTACATTATCAAACATGATGTACAGGCTGAAAAAGCACTGATGCACTGGGACTCCTGGAACCCTGAAACCTCATGTGAACAAGGCAGAGCTGGCCAGCTGGAGGATGAGAGGCCATGTGGAGGAGAGCCAAGGCACCCAGGCCACCAACCGGCTCACTGACAGTCATGTGAATGGGGCCATCCTAGATCAACCAGCCACCAGACATCCACAGACACAAGCAAGAATCCCTTAATTTTTGTGCCCAAGACAAGTACCTCACTTGACTCATCCTAGTCCCAGCCCTCAGAGACAAGTCCTCTCTTTCTTGTTCTGAGAAGATCTCTCAGGACACTGTGTATGTGGTCAGTATTCTAAGTGCTGGGTAACTGTAATGTCCATATGTAATGCTTACGGCAATACCAGAGACTTGGTCTCCCTGAGAGGTCGAAGAGACAGCAGGATTGAGCGTTTCCAAGCAGATGAGACCAAGAACAAGGAAGATGCCTACAGATGACCAGAAGTACCACCCAGGAACTCTGCTGTGTTTTGAGGTCCCCCAGTGGTGGGTGCCCATGTGTATTGCCTGTTCCCATGGGCACTGAATGGTTGGGTCAGTAGCTGGGTTCACTGGGACAAAGCCTGATTCATAAAATTCCCTCAGGTAGCCTAATATGACATGATGGAGACCTAGAAGGATGCCTACCACACAAAGATCTACTAATATCCAGAATATTCCCTGACTCAGACTGGACTTGGAATAGCAGAACGTAGAGGACAAAACCTAGCACATTCCTTGTTCACGGATGGAGACTGTGCTTTTCTACTTCATGAGCTCGCTGCACGCCAGCTCCTCCAAGGTCACAAAGGAGGAAGGCACTCCTCCATACCTCAGAGAGCCTGGCCAGGTTGGCAAGTAGGTGTGGCCAGATCTCTAATCATGTCTCCACCCCTGGACAGAAAAAGGTCAATGAACCAAGTCAAGTCAGTTCAGGAGTCTGGACCAATTCATCATCCTCAGTGCCAACCGGCCTCCTTGGAACTGTGTCCAGAGATAGAATCATTTCAGGTAGGCTGCCAAATCCTATGCATGCTGGCTGCAGGCAGTACTGCCTGCTCTCCCCATGCCCGAGGCAATGAACGGCTGCACGGCTCCATTCACAAAGAGCAGGGTCTCCTACAACTTACGGCGCCTACACACTCCTAGGAAGGACAACTGCCAGGTGGCAGGCAGAGGACCCATTCATTCTTCAGACATATTTGGTAGACATCTGTCCTTGCTGTCTGCCCAGCATGTATTCACTGTAATTCATTAGCACTGTCATTATCATCTTCACATACGTACCAGACACTGTCTTATATGTATACACTGGATACTCGTAGCAAAGTTATATGGTAGTGTTTTATTCATTTTCAGCTGAGGAATATAAAGCACAAGGGAGTTAAGTACTCTGCCCAAGGTTACACATGTCTAGGCTCCATCCATAGCCTGCGATTTTAACCAGTACACAGTACTGCTGCTTCTCTAGTTCTCCTCTGAGGGACCACCTCTCCCCCACTCTCAAATCATGGGGTAGGCACACCGGCCCTCCTCGCCAGGAGTAAGCACATAACCAGGCCTGCCAATCAGCATAACCATCCTCTGGTTACATATGACCCAGGGTCCAATGAGACTTTAGCTCTTGTCACTGGAACTGCAGCACTGATAAGACATTATGACTAAAGGTACCACAGCCATCATGCTGTCGTTAGGAGAAAAATCTTCTTGAAACAGAAACCAGGACAGAGGAAGGCTGGGCCAAGACATGGAGAAAGAGATTCCTGAAGACCTCATTTCGGCCCCTTGATTCACTGTGTCTGAAGCCAGTCTACCCTTGGAACTTTTCAGTTTCAGGGACCAAAATTTCCCTTTTCACATAAAACAGTTTGAGCTCTTTCTATCTTAGGCAACATAAAACGTCAATGAATAAACACAGGATATGGGAAACACCATCCTCTTGGCTGCTCTTTGAGGACCAAGGCTTGGTCTGCATGAACATTCAGAGCTTGCATAATGGAGCCATGCTGTCCCCCCAGTCTTCCCTGCCTGCTTTCCTGGGGACAAGAGATGGAATTGCACTAAAAGGGTCAGGGAGTGTGATCTGAGAGAACATGAAGAATGGTCCCATCTTTGTCTCTGCAAACGAGCCTGTGAAGGCTTTGGTTGTTCTCTGATGCCTGGAGTTTTTAAACCCAAGTACCACAGTCTCCAAGCAAAGCAACTTCAGTATTAGCTCTAGAGTGTGCGTGGTATGCCCCTGATTTGCAGCCAAATGGCAGATGACCACTTACAGAAGGCCAGCAAGAACATATGCAATAACAGAGGTAGTTATCACCACCGACTTCATGCAACCTCAGGTCAGCTGGCAAGTCTAAGGGACCAGGACAGGACCAGTGGGAGACAAAGCCAATGGGGAAAATTCCAGGAAGGTGAACCAAAGCAGGAACAAAATAAGAGAACCAGGGGTGACAGCTGCACACAGGGTACGCTGAACGCAGTTCATGACTGGGCCAATGGAAGAGTGTGCATGGTGGAAGGTCCAGGACAGTTTCAGCTCCATGGAAAAGAATAACGCAAACAATGAGACTTTACCAATAAGAGGTGCTTCTTATCTCACATACAGAGTCTGGGCATAAGAGAACTCAGCGTTGGCTCAGCAGCTCACCAATGTCATCGATGACCGAGATCCCTTCAACTCTTCCACCCTGCCATGCTCAGGATGTCAGCCGTGTCTCCCTCATTGACTCAAACGGTTGCCACAACTCTGTGCATTATATCCTCCCACAAAAATGTCCAACAGAACAAAGTAAGGAGTGTCTTCCTTTATCAGAAAGGAAAGTCTTCCTAGAAGCCCTGTCCAGACTTCCCTGCAGTTCCCACTGAGCAGAATTGGGTCACGTGCTCGCTCACTAGCTGCAAGGGAGCCTGGGAAAACAAGTATCAGGCATCTTCAGCTTTTAGCATGAGACGTGGCCTCTGCCAGAAAAAGAGTGGGGGTTAGGAATGGCTGTTGGGTAGGCAATCCACATGGTACCCCAAACTTTTGGTAAACTTGCACCAAGACTTTGCCGTATCCTTAGAGCACTCACGCTGCCATTCACTTAATATTTTCCTTGAGTCTCTTTATTTTTTATTTAACCTAACTACCTTTACCTAGATAGGAAATTTTCTATCCCCACCATAAATGCAAAACCATTACTAGACACATTTTCCAATCCATATTAAAATAAATCCATAATGATCAAAACAAAAATTGCCAGGTTTACCCAGAAGCATCCCTTGTCCCACCAGCAGTAATCATACTCTGGGGTACACAGTAGCAGGATAAGCTCACTTCTTCCTAATTCTTGGGCCCTAGTAGAAAAAATTCCCTACCAAAGAGCTAAAAAGTACACTGTAAGGTACCATCCTAACTACCTTTTTATAGTAGCCATAAAAATTTAGCCGCTGCCCACCACTCTCATGCCTCAGCCATAAACATGAAGACATTTTGCAGAATCACAGTAGGGAAACTAGCTGGTTTCTTGAAGTCACACACCCCCCTCAAAATGTTTTGTTGTTTTGTTCTTTCCCATTAAAACGAAAATCGTCTCAGAGGCTATAGGACCATGACATCCTGACTTTTCCGTCTCAGTGTACTCACAGATACCCAAAAGGATGCATTGACTGTGGACAGAGAGAGATGACCGGGGCCCGTTACTTACATCGGAGGCTGGACCCTTGTCAGCACCTGGGCAGGAGAAAGTGACAAACTCATGGCACCGCTTGTGCACGACAAAACAGCAGACTGCAAAAGAGAAAATAAGGGTAGGAGTGGGGGAAAAGGAAAGTGGAGAGTAGGGAAGGAGGGGAAGAGAGGAAGAAATCATTAAACCTGGACTTCCCGACAAGTAAAGGCTTTATACCAAAATAAACAATGCCTTCAGCTTCTGCACCTTGTCTTTTATCGAAGTCAAACTCTTGGGTACACGGATGTTACAACCTGCAAATTACTTCTCTTGTAATGTTAACTAGGGTTCAAAAGATCACATATGCTCAAAATTACACTTTAGTGAAGATCGCTTAAGTTGTATGATCTTCCACTACTTTTGGAACAGAATGTTGTTTTTCAGATCGGGCACCACAGGAAGCTAGCTGTTGGCTTGTGTTTAGGTCCATAACGCTTATGAAGTATGTACATTTAATCACTAGAATCACACTTAGATGCATAATGTGAAGGGCATGTAGAAAAAGAGTGAGCAGGAACGGCGGACCCACACCTGCATCTCACCCAGGAGCAACCATCAACTAAGTGGAAGAAACAGGCTTCATGTTTACATTACTTTAGCAGCTTGAAACCAAATGTGTACATACATATGTTTGAATTTGTATGCGTTAAACGCTCCACTATTTGGGGACTATATTACTTAGGGGGAGGGACAATTAGAGAATACATACAAAATAAAACTATTTTTTGTTGTTGTTCAAATCTATTTTTATAAACTCTAGACTGTGGACTCCTGGAGGATGGGCACCATGCTCAGAATCTTTCTAAAGGACATTCTCAGTAAATGAAAACAGGACAGGAAACCTCAAGGTTACCACTAGTGATATAATGGACCTGGGCAACAATCATCGACGCTGCCAATATCAGAAAAAGACACTACCTGCCTGCTGATGAAAGTGCTATGAAGAATCCTACCACCTGTGAAGTATTCTTGCCAAAATAATCACACCTGAATCAGTTCAAGAATCTTCATCCAACTACCAATTTACCGCAACTACAAGTGACAGACGCATTTTAAATGACACCACAGAGAGGCAATGAGAAAAAACAAAATTTTAATACACAAGAATGTGGTAAGCTACAAGATGTTTTTTCAACAAATAAACTGGAAAAGGAGAGGAGAGCATCTGTCCTCTTCTGGATGATACTGTAGGGACAGCTGCATTTAGAGAATATACAAAACAAAAAGTGAACCCTAGTATAAACAATGGCTTTTAATTAATAACAATGTATCACTATTGGCTCATCAACTGTAACAAATGTACCACACTAATGCAAGATTCTTTACAAGCACTGTACATATATTAATTCATTTAATACTCCTAACGATTCTAAGGCACGCCATTTCATTTTTTTTTACATTCTTTTTTGTTAATATTCTTTTCCATTATGGTTTGCCATAGGATATTGAATATAGATGTCTTCATTTTTTTAATTGAGATATAATTGATATAACATTATATTAGTTTCAGGTGTACAACATAATGATCCTATATATATATATATATATGACCATAGCAAAATGATCATCACTGTAAGTCAACATCCATCCATCACCAAAAATAGTTATAATTTTTTTCTTGTAATAAGTATGTAGATAAGTAGATCTTTTATCTACTCTCTTAGCAACTTTCAAATATACACTACAGTACTAGTAACTATAATCAACTCTCTATATATTACATCCCCAGAACTTTTTATTTTGACCACTTTCACCCATTTCACTCACTCCCCACCCCCACCTCTGGCAACCACCAATCTGTTCTCTGTATCTACAAGTTCGCTTTTTAGTTTTGGTTTGGTTTGGTTTTTGTTTTAGATTCCAGATATAAGTGAGTTCATATGGTATTTCTCTTTCTCTTTTTGATTTATTTCACTTGCAAATGTTAATAATAGGGGGAACTAGGGTGGAAATGGGGTTGAGGGAGTATATGGAAACTCTGTATTTTCCAATCAATTTTTCTATATGCCTAAAACTGCTCAAAACAACAACAACCAAACAAACAAAAATGGAAAACTGCAAGAGGAAAGGAGCAGGGCAGAGGAGAAACATACATTCAAAGAGATTTAAGAAACATATCAACTAAATGCAATATGTAGACCTCGTTTGGATCCTAATTTAAACAAACTAATAGTTTTTTAAAATTATGAGACAATCAGAAAAGTGGATATATTCACTTTTTGATGGTATGAGAGAACCATTGTTATTGATATTAGGGAATTATAATTTTTGATGTAATAATGGTATTATGATTATTTTTGTTAAAGAATACTTACCTCTAAGAATACATCCTATAATCTTTGTGGATAAGATGATTCTATTCAAAATAATTCAGTGTGACATAAAGGAGATAGAAAGGGGAGGGTTATAGATGGGAAAAAAAAATGAGTCTCGACTGGTCATTACTGACCCTGGCTGATGGACACAGAAGGATTCATTATACTAATCTCTACTTTTACGTATATTTTCTGTAATAAAAACATTTTAAATGCTCGTGGTTTAAAACAAGAGTTCCAAAGGGGCCAATTGCTTTCTCCTTTGCTTTCTCCCCTGTTTTAGTATTTACTGTATTTTATAAATAATATATGCTTTGTCTGAAGACATTTGTGTCAAACAGTGTGTGCTGTGTGTGTGGGGGGGTGGGTGGTCCCTCTCTGTGCCTGTATATCTGTGACTGCTGAGAGAAAAACATGAGCAGTGGCCAAAAAATGCCACTGATGGTTATCTCTGGGCAGTAGGACTACAGATTATTTTTACTTACAATCTTACATCTGTATTGTTTGAAATGTTGACAATGAGTATTAATTATATAATCAGGGAAAATAAGCCCACTTTCATTTTGAAACAAAACGAAGAGTCAAAGAAAAACAAAGGTCAGGAAATGAAAAATATGACTGCCCAAATTGGAAACTCAGTGGTTGGGCTGATATAGAATGGAGACAGCTAAAGAGGAACTTAGTACACTGGAGTCTAAATTGAGTGATTTTCCCTGAATTCTGCAAAAAAGCAAGAAAAAATAAAAGAAACGATACAAAACTGTAGGATAGATCCCCAAATTCTAACAACCATATAGAAGGATACTCAGGAAAGAACAGAGAGAACGGTAAAGAATGTGTAATTAAAGAAAATAGAAGGAAGTCCTCTACAGATTAAGAAGAATTTGAGTCATTAAATTGAAAGAAACTATCAAGTGTCAATAGATGTGAATGAAAAAAACAACTAATGGTGAGGATTTTCAAGGCTCTGAGATCACTGTGAGGATGTGTCCAGCAGTGGCAGGAGGAGAAGAGGAGAAAGATTACTGACAAAGGAACAAAAATAATTTTAACACCAGATTTCTTGTCTGCAACTTTGAATTCTAGAATACAATGGAGCAATGTCTTCAAAGGTTTAGAAAAAGTCATTTGAACCTAAAACCCCATACACAGCCAAACTAGCATTCAAGTGAAAGTACAAAATAAATACATTTCCAGAATATAAGAACTTGGAAAATTTACTTCCCACAAAAGAAGTAATAGAGAATATACACTCCGCAAAACAACAACAAAATGAATGAATGGGGCATAACAAACAGTGGTGAAAGAGAGAACAAAAAGAAAAGCGGGGCGGGGGAAGAGGGACTTAAGTCATAAGAGATGGGGTTGGGAAAAAGACTATAAAATTGCAATATGCTAAGAGTCTTGTCTTATTCCTCAGGAGTTTATAGGTATTGAGAAACCGCATTTAGGACATTGTAAGTTTGAATATGTGTGTTAACAATTAGGAATAAAAATAAGAATAGAAGTATTATATATAACTTGCAGACCACTAAAAGAAAAAAATGGACAAAGAAAACTTAATCCAACTACACTTCAAAAGGCCTTCCCATATGACCCAAATTCCTATAAATACAATTTTTTTTAACTTTTATATGGCATCATTTGCACTTTAAACTCTTTTATCATCTGTAATTTCTTGGTTATCTTTAATGACATGGGAACCTAATTTGCCATTTTTTCCAAATAGGTAATCAATTGTGCCAGCATCTTTTACTGAATAATTCATCCCCTCTCCACTGATCTCAAATGCCAACTTTATTATATGCTAAATAATTATATACACTGGGGTCTGTCTTTGGGCCTTCTGTTCTGTTCCACTGATCTGTCTTATAATAAAGCAATATGGGATTTAATTATAGTACCTTTATAACATGTTATATCTTGGTTGGGCAAGTCCTCCCTCATTATCCTTATTTTCAACATTTTCTTGGCAGTCACGGAGAGTTCCAAGTGAACTTTAGAATTGGTTTATCAAGCTTTTAAAAATACCAATGGAGGGACTTCCCTGCTGGTGCAGGGGTTAATAATCCACCTGCCAATGCAGGAGACACAGGTTCGAGCCCTGGTCCGGGAAGATCCCATATGCCACGGAGCAACTAAGCCCGTGCGCCACCACTACTGAGCCTGTGCTCTAGAGCCCGCGAGCCACAACTACAGAGCCCACATGCCACAAATACTGAAGCCCACGCACCTAGAGCCCGTGCTCTGCAACAAGAGAAGCCACCGCCAAGAGAAGTCCCTTGCACCACAATGAAGAGTAGCCCCCACTCGCTGCAACTAGAGAAAGCCTGCACGCAGCAACGAAGACCCAACACAGCCATAAATAAATAAACAAACAAATAAGTAAACCGATGTAATTTTTATTGGAATTATATTTAGTAAATTTCCCACCCCCAGAAAAAAAAATTTATTGGGACTTTGGTAATTAACACTTTCATAACAATGAGTCTTTCTAGCAGGAATAGGGTGTCCCTTCGTTAAATTTTTATTTTATGTCCCCCAATAAAGTCTTAATTTTCTCTATAGTTCTACAAATTTCTCACTTAGTATTATCTGAGAGGTCCTTTTTCTATGCTATTATGATTTTTGAAATCTTTCGCATTTTGTTTTCCAAGTGGTTATCGTTTACAAATAGGAAAGAAATAAACTTTCAGTGTATTTATTTTGTAAGTATTTTTTAAATCTGTCACAGTTTTTGTGGGTTTTCAGTTGCTTCCATTGAGTTTTCCATGTAGAGAATCCTATTATCCCCAATAATAACATTTTTCTCTTCTCCTCCCTGATAGATATGCCTCTTTTTTTCCCCTTATATTTCCATGTCAAGAATTTCCAGAACAATGTGGAATAAAAGGGATGACAGCAGACAGTCCTGTCCCATTTGGAGCTTTTACCAGCTTCACCTCTCCCTCACTCTCTCCTCAAACTAACTTTTGGAATTTATATTTTCCTTTGGAATTATCCATAGTGTTCTTCTCAGTGTGTTTCAACTGCATCATCTTATCTGGGATGGTGCTGTGCCCTTTCTCATGCTTTCTTCACATTGTATTGTTAGGGAATCTCTCTTTTTATTTTTTCCAGAAGTTCATCTTCCTTGTTGTCTATTTTATTAGTCTTTCATTTTAAAGAAGCAAATCATGGACATATTTCTCAATTCTATTGGTTTTTTCCTACTTGATTAATTGTTAGTTTTACTCTCACTTGTCCTACTTCTTTTATTTGTATTTGTACTTTTATTCCTTATTAGTGGGGAGTATCTGGAGTCAAATGGCCAGGTTTGGATGCATTCATCATTTGTAAACTATAGTACTTGGGCACATTACCTTATCTCCCTGTGCTTCAGTTTTCTCTCTGAAAAATGATGGTGATAATAATAATACCCATATTACAGTGGTGTTGTCAGAATTAAACAAGGTAGTCCATGCTCAGAACTGTGCCTAGCGTATCATGAGTATTCAACAAATGTCTGCTGCTTTTCTTCATTATTCTTTTTAAAGCTTCTTGAATTGACTGTTCAGTTAATTTCTTCCCATTCTTCTTCATTAAAAGTTTTAAGATTTTAAAGCTAAAAACTTTCCTTTCAAGCACAGCACATCCTATGTTTTATATTTAGTGCCATCACTGTTTTAAGTTTCTAAGTGGCCTATTACTGTGGTTTTCATTTCTTCCTTAGCCCAGAGATGTTTAGGAAAGTTCTCCTCCCCCCACCCACCATTCACCATTTATAAGCAACTACTTTAGTCTAGAACCTTTCTTCAAAATATCCAAAATATCAGTTATGATCTTATTCATCCATACTCTCTTTGAGGGAAGGAGGGGGACTCATCTCTAGTTTCCTAGTGTCTACCACAATTCCTGGTACATAACTGATATGTAAATAAATGTTTGGTGAATGAATGAACAAAAGAATGAATATCATCAGCCACAGAAAAAGAAGAACGCCCAATCAACTTCACGGTAGCTGTAGCTCCTGGCTGGCTTTCCACATTCTACCACCATAGACAGGGGTAGGAAGACACCAGTCATCAACTAGGTCTCTTTAGGCAGCCTTCCAATTAGCCACACAATAAACAATCCATCCCTACCAAGGTAGACTCAATATGCCAAGGGACTTGGCTATACTCCAGCATACTCTACAGAGAAGCTGGGAACAGACTGGAAAGTTGATGACCTTCCAGTGCAGGTACTTACCTTATACAACGTGCTTCTAAAAAGTTCTGCAAATCACATTTCCCACTAACTAAAACACTTCACAGAAAAGTAGTAGGGCTGGCTATTTAAAGAAACAAACTAAACCCTTTTGTGATACAAACAAACACCCCCACATTTCTGTTTGGCAAATTCAGGATAAAACTAGCTTTTCTTAAATAAGAGCCAACATTCAATGAGCTGCTGAAACACGTACCAGGTCCTACTTTCAAACAGGTACCTTGTAAGAGCCAAGAATTCCTAGATGCTTCACAGTTTATTCAATAACTCCTTGCTCTGTAGAGGTTAAAAGCCTGCAGCCTACAGCCCTCTGAATCCAACCCGTAGCCATGCTTTCTTAGGACTACACAATGCGGTCTCAAACTCAAATGCCTAAGGGACAGATAAGCAATGAAAATGGCTGAGGGTCAGATGGGAGAATGCATGCAGGACCTGTTTAAAAGGGGAAACTGCTACTTGGCTCCAGCAGAGAATGAGATTAAGGTCCCAAGTACTATCGTCCTCCACTCCTCCCGTATTACATGTAAAATCACAAAGGTCACAGGTCTGTAGGTAGAATAACATCTTTCCCCAACCTCACCAAAGATGTCCACGTCCTAATCCCTGGAATTTGTGATTATGTTACTTTACATGGCAAAATAGACTCTGCAGATGTGATTACATTAAGGATCTTGAGAATGGGAATTATACTGGATTATGCTGGTGGGCCCAATTAATTGTAATTACAAGGGTCCTTATTAGAGGGAGGCAGGAGACTCAAGAGTCAGAGAAGGAGGTGTGACTATAAAAGCAGAGGCTGGAGTGATGTCACTGCTGGAAAGGAACACAAGTTAAGGAATGTGGACGGCTTCTAGAAGCTAGAAAAGGCAAGGAACAGAGTGTCCCCTAGAGCCTCCAGAAGGAATGAAGCCCTGCAGACATCCTGATTTTAGCCTCATGAGACCCATTTTCAGACTTTTGACCTCCAGAACTATAAGGTAATAAATCTGTGTCATTTTAAGGCATTAAGTTCATGGTAATTTGTTATACCAGCAATAATAAACTGATATACCAGCCAAGGATCAGAAACAGCTCATTGATCCCAGGAGACCTCTCTGGAGTATCTGGCCCCAGAAAGCAATGGGACCCCAACCCTACCTCATACTGCACCCACTCCCAAATGCCCAACTCTAGCCATTATAACTTATTTGTTGCATCCAAAGAGAACTAGATGAAGTCATTAAATTTTTATTTTCTCTCTTTGGAGTGGATCCATCTCTTGTACCCTATTCTCACCAGGGTCTAAAATGGAAAACTGACATCTTTGGGAAGCAATCTTTGTCCCCGAATCCATAATTACCTGAGATAGATATCCCAGCACTAGCTACAGATGTCTGTGTTGGGAGAAGAAAGAGAAGGACCCTCAACACTCTCCTCAGCTCTCATCTCTCTCAGGAGGCCTCCAAACAGCCGTTTCTCGAGAGAGAAATACACAATCTGCAAGAGCTACAGGCCAGGCCTCTGGAGCAGATGGACCTCAGTTTGAACCCTCATTTTACGAGCCATAAACTGAAGGACATTAGCCCAATTACTATGCCAATACTAACCCAATTACTATTACTATGCCTCTCTGAGCCTCCATCTCCTTCTCCAACATGGGAATGATAGCAGTACCTACTCTGAGAAGGCTGTTGTGAAGCTCAAATGAGACAACACACACAAAGCGCTTGGTGGAAAGAGGCAGTTGAGTTGGAGGCACCAGCATGGCAAGTTTGCTTTGCGATGGCCGGGGAGGACCCCTCTTTCCTCCCAGGTCAAAGCTGACTCACTGGCACGAAATTCTGCCTAGTGTCCAAGATGAGGTGGGGCTCCCCCACATGCTTTCTGGAAACATCTCCATGATCAAAGGCAGAAAGGCCTGGTAACCATCTCCACCTAACACCTTGCCTCACTGACATTCAGAAGAGTGACTCACATGGCCATGGACTTGAGTCTGGAAGGGCTTTCACATCCATTCACCTGAGCCACATCACGGCCCTGTGAGGAAGGTGTTTTGATCCATGTTATAACGACAGGGATGCTGACACTCAAAGAGCCATGACTTGCCCAAGGGTGTCCAGCTAGTCGGTGGCAATGCTTGTATTTGAAACCAGGTTTGTCTTTCTCTTGAGCCCACACTCTCAACTCACATGGCGTGGCTGCATTTGTGTTTGTCATTCATCTCACTGTTCCAGAAGAAATCCTCCCCCACTTTCCTCACCCCAGCCATCCAATCAATTGCTAAATCCTACTGATTCTTCCTTCGCAACATCTTTCATACC
This sequence comes from Aethalodelphis obliquidens, assembly GCF_003676395.1. Classification (NCBI taxonomy): domain Eukaryota; kingdom Metazoa; phylum Chordata; class Mammalia; order Artiodactyla; family Delphinidae; genus Aethalodelphis; species Aethalodelphis obliquidens. Next base: position 19,901,772 of record NW_020837974.1, read on the forward strand.
ATATCCTCCTGTATACTCCCCACTGATTCCACCCTAACCGCCCTCAGTAACTCAGATGTGGAATTTTGCAATGAAACCTTAACTGGTCTCCCCAGAAATTGATGAGCCAGAGTTTCCATAACCACAGAGGAGATAAGACCACCAATGTTATGTGATTGCCATGATATGTAAATGAGACACGGTGTACAGATGCACAGCATCAGGGCACAAAGTAAGCTCTCAATGAAGGTTTATTTACTTCCTTCCAGGTTAGAGGCTTACAGTCCAAGTTCATCAGCCAAGCTGCCCGGACGCTACACCAGGCACCACTATTTGTTAGCTCTGTGACCTTGAATAAGTCCATTGACCTTGCTGTGTCTTGGTTTCCTAGTCTATAAAATAGAAATAATAACAGTGCTTTTCTCATAGAGTTGTTGTGAGGATTAAATGAGGTCATCTTCGTACAGTGTGTGGACACAGTAAGAGCCTAACATATAGTAAATACTGTCAATATTATTCCTACCTACTTCCCTCCACCCCCTGCCGCCTACACACTCCTGGAAAATTCATCCTGTGAAAACTCAGCTTGATATTATTTCCCTGCCCCAACACATTCACTGGCTGCCTATCATCTAAAGTTGCACTGTCCAATATGGTAGCCACAGGTGACATGGGGCTACGCCAACTGAACTTAATTAAATGAAATTTAAAATTCAGTTCTTCGTTCACACTAACCACATTTCAAGTGCTTAATAGTCACATGTGGCTAGAAGCTACCACACTGGGCACTCATCGTAGAAAGTATTATCGGACAGCACTGGCCTAAAGAATAAAGTTCAAATACCGCAGGCTGACATCCATCCATCCACATATAGCCACCGTCTAACTTTACTCTTATCTCCTTTCACTCCATTGCCCCACACTCCTGCCAGTCTGGATGACTGTCCCTTTCTACCATAAATATATCACTACCAATAGTCCATCCCATGATGGCCACAAGGAAATTCAAGGCACAGAGCTCAGTTCTCCAGCGAACAGACTGAAGGCCAGATTGGAGTAGAAATGACACATTCCACAGGATAATTCAGCTCAGGAGCCCCATGGGACAGATAATGGTTGGCTCATCCTACCTACTTTATTGCAGGGGTTACAGACTTAAATGCCTACAAAGGCCAGGCCTTGTGACTAAGTGAAGCCAGCCTGGTGTAATACAGCAGGGATGGGTGGATGGGATGAACTAGAGAGCACACGTCCATCCCTGGGATACTCAATTCCATTCAACAGTGGCCCTGTGAGCGCTAGTCCGGTGTTGCCGGATGGGAATTTTTTTAAGCTCTGTGCAGAACATCCAAAAACATCTGAGTCCCGCCGGTTTACAAGCTCTGTTTTAGCTGGTCTTCCTGACTCAAATACTTTCACCTTGATTACTTATTATCTCTGAGCTAAAATATCCCCAACCACAGAATGGGGATAAGATCACCTACTTCACATGTAGTTGTGAGGATGAGACCAGATTCACGTGCTTGGCAGGTACCTGCCCCATATCTAATTCTTAATAAAAATATGAATGAGTGCATTAACAATGAATGAATAAATGAATGATTGGACTTTTTTGGTCACCCCCTCACTCAGAAATCACCCACCACGGCTGAATCAAGAGGAAGGCAGCTGTGGCCGGGGCGGTGGGTGGTACGTGTGCATCTGTGGGCGGCTGGCCCCAGCACAGCCAAGCTGCGTGAGCTCAGAATCATCTCACAGCCCTGCCTGGCCGGCCTTGGGTGTGCAGTGAGGATTTCTTTTTAAAACTATATACCATGCTTATGGCTTAAAATTCAAACATTACAGATGAGCATATGGTTGAGAATCACTGCTCTACTCCATTATTGGAGGGAACTATTTCTTATCTATCCTTCTAGAGATATTCTCTGCACGTGTGTCAGCACATGTGAGTCTCTACCTATATATGTAGTATAATTCTCTATCTCCTTCTTGTTTTTTATCTATGTTCCTTTTGTTTCAACCATATGATACAATTCTATACCCCTGGTTCTCAGCCCTGGCTGCACACTGAGTCATTTGGACTTTTCAAAACATATCAGGGCTCAAGTCCCACCTCAAGAGATTCTGAGTTATTGGGGGGATGCTGGGAACAGGTGACTCAAATGTTGAAGAGCATTGCTGATCTGCACACTCTACCCATGCTTTTTCCCCAACTAGCACAGCTGGAGGCCCATTCTATCTCAGTATGTAGAGAATGACCTCATCCTGTTTCCATAACTGCATCTTAGTCCATCATATGGGGCTACCATTTATTTACCCAGCCTTAAGGGGAATTTGCAAGATTGTGATGATGATGATGATTGCCTCCTGTAAAAGAGGAGGAAGCAGGAACAAACTTCATTTGTTTAGCAACAGCCCAGCGCTACAGAGAGAACTCAAAAGCAAAAGCAATAGCCTTGCAGTGGTCAGCAAATGCAGGAAAGGAGTGTTTTCATTTATAATGTTACCAAATTTATTTAACTGAGCCAGATAAAGCAGTGGAGCCAACGAGAGGTAAAGGACAGGCCTCAGAAGTAAACAAACCCATGAGAAGACAGCTGCCCCACACCACCACCTTCTGCTATACCAACCCTGGGGAGAAGGGCCTGGGCAGGGCAGCTGCTGGGAATATCCTGCTTGTCTGGATAACACATGGAGACTGTTCTTGACCCCTTGGCCTCCCCATTTTGATCAGGTCCCAAAGGCGGGGGCAGTAAGACAAAATGCCATGGCCTAAGGGGAAACATCAACATCCCTTCATTCACCAGCTACATCCCACCCTAGAGCTCTCAGACCAGGAGAAGAGCTGGTCCCGAAACCAAGTGTGGTGAACACGCCCAACCAGCATCCATCCTCTCTGCTTCTATTTGGGGCATCTGATCTCCAGTTCCTGTGAGCTGGCTAAGGATGCCCTCACGCCCAGTTCCCAGGGTGGACATAGGACCCAGGCCACAGTGTGGATTCAGGGATGGGCATGTGACTCAAGGCGCCCAATGAGAATCAACTTCAGGACTCTTGCTGGAATTTATTAGGAAAGAAGATTTATTTTCCAGCAGTACTGCTAAGCTGGTGGGGAATGAGTCTGCATCTGCCATCTTTATTATCACTAAGGAAAAGCTTTCCTGAGAATGAAGCCAACGAAGAGAAAAGCAGAGCCAACAGGGATCTGATAACCACATATGAGCACCTGGATTCAACCAAGCCTGAAGGGAGAACCCCTTGACTTTTCTGTATAAGTCAACAAATCCCTCCTTGTCTAAAGCAACTTGAATTGGGTTTTTGTTTCCTGAGACCAAAGAACGTATGACTAATAAAGCAAAGGTGAGAAGTTAGAGGATGGGCAGGGAGGGCCCCTCTTTTCTCCTGTGTTTCATGTGTTCCTGTAAATAGACCTCTTTTCTTTTTTATTTAGGGGCTTGATATTAAGAACATTCAATTCGATCAGTCCGTGTTGGTGGATTGAGGAAAGATGGGATACAGTGTCTCACCCTACCCTTATTCCTGTAAATATCGTAGTCCTATGAGGATGGCTGCACCTAGGAGTTTGCTCAGGTAAGAGAAAATACCAGGAGGTATAAGATTTGACAGGTCTCCTTTACCCACAGGCGCCTGTCACTTGGGCTTCTTTTCAGTAAGTGCCTGTAGGATGGGCACACCCACCTCGCTGATGCAACAGAGATTTATACCATCTGTCTACTACCAGCTCCTACCCTTGCTCATGAAGGAGGGGCCACATAGCCACAAGGCCAAGTCTTTTCTTGACTGTCATGTCAAGAAATAACATGAGTCATATCTGCCAAATTGTGCCTCCAGAGCTAGTGGCTTGAAGCCCAGAGACAAATTCATGTCAATCCCAGTCCCCTAACTCACTCTAAAAAGCAAACAGAGAAACTTAATCCTCCAACAGGCAAAACACTAGCAACAGCTCCGCAAGGAGGGGTGGGCTGTTATGTGAACATTGCAAGTATCACCCAATCAAAGACAGGGCCATGGAGATTACAGTGGGCATCTGTTGGTTTCGCCTGCACAGCGTGCATTCTCCATTCTGGTAAGTGGCATGTTGATTTTCCTTTGGGAAACCAGCCTTGCTCCACGATGTGCAGTCTTGGTGGTGCTGTCAATCAAGGTGCCCAGCTCTGCCCTGGCCAAGGGGGTGGGGGGTGGGGGGGGATGTGACCCAAGATCAGCCAATCAAACTCTTGCTTGAATTTGATTCTTGAATCAGTAGTGTTGCCACGTGAAGGTAGCCCGTTAGTTCCTGCCACCTAGATCCAAGAGCCACTGTCCTGGACCCTGTTCCAGGGTCCACTGTTCAGGGTCCATTCTTCTGGACCCTGTTCTTTCTAAGGCCTGGCACTGCGTGAATGTAGAAACCCACACCTTTCCACTTGCTTTCTGAGACACCTACAGTCAATTTTGATTGCTTACAAAGAACCGAACAACTCCGGCCAATTCAAAGACATCTGATATCACCCGCTTCTACAACATCCCTGAGGGCTGGTCACCAAGCTTCTCATTGCACACCTCCAGGACAAGGATTGCTCCACCTCCTAAGAACAACTCTAACACTAGAAAGTTCTTTAGACTGCACGGAACTCAGCCTCCCTGTAACTTCCCGACCCTGCCCTCCGTGGCCCCTTCCCCTTTTCCTGGCTCCTCCTCCTGTTCTCCCTACCCCTTAACCTACTGGAATTCCTTAAAGGTCTGTCCCAGGTGCTGGTCTCTTCCCTGTGGACACTCTCTCCCCAGGCCATCTTGTCAATCTACAGACTTAAAAATCTGTTCATGCTGGTGACTCCCAAATTTGCACCTCTCGGCCAAGAGCTCTCCCCTACTTGCTCAGCACCACGATTTGGATCTCAAACTGAAGCTGCCCCAAACCGAGTCCTTGTTCTTCTGCCTCATTTCTGTTGTTGCTGCTTTTATAAAACAATTTATTAAATATGATAAGATATATACTTTAGAGGAAATGATGGTTATATTCAAAAGGTCTTTGAAAAAATCATGTAGTATCCAATTTTTTAAATTCATAACATTTACATTCCTTCTCCTTCGCCCTGTTATTAGACAAGTTTAAATTCACATAAAGTAACCTGATATCTGTAAAGCTGAAAATTTTCCAAGCATATTGATATATTTTTCTTTACCACAACCTTAGCACAGGTAACAGTGAAGATATATACACAAAAAACGAAGTCCCTTGTTTCCATCCCTACTTTTATTTATGCTTCCCAGACTCTACAAAAAGGGATTTGAATATTCAAATAATAGCATCATAAATCATCAAAGATCATCAAAGGGAAGTAAAAAGGGAATTTTAGGAAAATGCTTGGTGTTTCAACTAATTTAGTCTCCATCTGAATCCACCTTATATTCAGTTCAACCCTGGAAACGAGTGTGTTGAGGAAACAAAGTTGTTATTGTTCTATTTCAGGGACACACTTGTGTTCTTTACATTAGACGTCTGTAGCACCTCACCTCTGAACCCAAACTTAAAGAATTAACTAAAGGTAATAGAGTCAAGGTTTTTCCGGTTTTCAGAGGTTCATCGGTGTTCACAGGAAAAAAATAAGGATTATATTGACATTAACCCTCTGAATGCAGCATTTGTATTTTTGACAGAGGGGGGAAAATAATCAAGATCTCTGGTGAGAATCTAAATGCTACTTAGTTTAAACTTCTGCCTCACTTCTGATGTTTCCGCTTATTCATCCTGGGAGCCACCCTTGGCTTCTCCCTCACTACTCACTTTCAGTCATCAATTCTGTCACACCTGACCCCAAATTATCACTCAAAACAGCCTACTTCCCTCAGTGCAAAAATAGCCCCTGTCTGTGTTCTCCGAAGCTGTCATCTTGTTTCTCTAATGCCTGTCATCCCTCAGATCTCAGATGAGATGCCATTTCCTCCAGTTCTCCTGACCCACCAGCCTAGGTTTAACCTGCTTATTGTGCAATCCCACTGGCCTGAAACTTTCTAATCCACTTTATTATTTCCAATCATATAATGGGGATAAAAAGAGTACCTACTCATAGAGTGCTGGGAGATTAAACAGAACGACATATTAAAAACTTGAACAGAAAAAACAAGCCTTAATACCTGGCACATAGTAGGTTCATCATAAATATTAGTGACTGCTATTGCCATTGTTGTTATTACTATTAAGAATAATACCCTTCCCTCCCAGACTAACTCCAAGCAGAAGAACCACATGCTGTGTTCACTACCATACTACTAGTGCTGGCACATGAAAGAAGTTCAATAATATTTAATTGACTGACTGACTGACTGATAGAGATTTGAAGCCAACGACCGTGTCCCGCCCCAACCCAACCCATCTCCCCTTCTGCAGACTAAACATTTTCATTTCCTCCCAATATATTTGGGATGAAGGATACAACCTCCTCACCATTATGCTAGGTGCCCTGAGGCAAGTAAAGTCATAACAAAAAGGCCCTCACATGGAGACTTTGCACTTGCTTTCTTTTTTATTTGAATAAGTCTGCTGAGGGTAGAAAATCTAAGTACAGAAGAAGAAGAAAAAAAAAAAAACTGGAAGGAAACACATAACACCTGAAATGTTGATGGGGGGAGTGATGTCTGGTTTTAAGGACTTTGGGGTCTTGTTCTTCTTTTTATAATTCTTTATTCCTCTAATATTTTAAAATAATAAAGCAAATGTAGAAATTAATAAGCTTCATGAAGTTGGGGTTTTTTTCACTAGACAAAGAATTAAGCAAACTTTCACTGAAGCTTAAATTATAGTATGGAAATACATTTCAACTGATTTAAGTCCAACACCATAAAGAGAGAAATTATGGTACTCAAATTTCCCCTCCTTTGTCATACATACTAGGATGAATTAGATTACTATTCAATCTATAGTTTTCATTTTTCTGGGCTTTATTCCAGTGCAGTATTTGTGCAGTTTTTCAACATTATATAGAAATCTTAAATCAATGAGAAAAAATATATACTATAAAATATACCGTTCTAGATGTACAGTTTGATGTGTTCTGGCAGATGCGTTACACCCGTGTAACCATCCACAATCAAGAGCACATTTGCATCACCCCAAAAGTTTCCGTTTTACAGTCAAATCCGCTCACCCCAGCCCCAGCCTTCAGCAGCCATTGATCTGCTTTCTGTTAGCACAGATTAACAGAAGCACACAGTATGTACTATTCTTTGTCTGCCTTCTTTCACTCAGAATAATGTTTTGATTATTAATGATTAATAATGCAGTTGTCAACATCAGTAGTTAGTTCATTTTCATTGCTGAGTAGTATTCCATTATATAGTTATTCCCAGGTTTGTTTATACATTCATCTGTTGATTGACATTTGAGGATTTTTCCCCCAGTCTTTGGCTATTATGAATAAAGCTGCTATCAATATTCATTTATGTCTTTGTGTGGGCATATAATTTAACTTATCTCGGTACATACCTAATAATGGTATACAGTAATTCTATGTTTAACTGTGTAAGAAACGGCCACTTTTTTCCAAAATGGTTGTAGCACTTTATTTTTTTAGAATGAAAACAATCCAATGCATTATTTTTTAATAGGTGTATAGGTCTCTTGGGGTCTCAGCAAGAACTGGGATTCACTCTAGATGTTCAATTAAAAAACACTAGCAACTGTGGAAAACTGTTACCACACCTAGGGCTACAGGTATCATCTAATGAAAAAGAATAACAAGAGCCTAGTGAGAGGTGAAACCAAGGAAGAGGGACCGCTGGCCAGGAGCTGTCACTGCAGAAGGAGGCCAGAGATGGAGGGAGGGAGCAGAGGGTGGAAATAACCCCGAACTCTCTTTCCTCCTGCCCTCTAGTCTCTGGCTGCCACCTCCCATTGGCCCAACTCAGGACAAAAGCCATCAGCAGGGGAGTCCAGGAGATGCAGTCCACTGGGGTTTACCTCCCCAGACACAGGGCAGGGCAGAGAAGGGTGGAGAATGGTGGCCCTAGAGAAAGGATCTCGTGGAGAGTAGCTAGACACTGTCCTCAGAGGAGGGGAGAAAAAGGGCAAAGATTTGCAATGCGGCCAGAGGTCAACACTCACAAACCAGCGGAACCGTACCATCACTATTGCTACCGCTACTACGACTGCAACAACTACTACTGCTACTATTACTGCACCACCAGTAATACTACGAGCAATAACAACAGCAACTTTATTGAGCGCTTACTATCCCACAAGCACATGCTAAGTGCTTGTAAGGTTATCTTGTGTAACCCTCACGACAACTATAGAAAGCAAGTCTATGACTATCCCCCACTTCACAGGGAGAAAAAGTGAGACTTACGGAGGTTTAGAAAACCTGCCAAGGGACTCCAGACAGTGGGTGAGCCCTAACCACTACTCCATACTGCCTCCCTCAGAGGAAGACCTGGAGACTCAGGCCCCAGTGCTCACCCTGTGCAGTGTGCACATGTCACTCTGCACCTAAGTCTCCCCATTTGTGGAAGCAGGTCTACTTATCCTCCCTTTGGGACTATTTGAGCGTTTAATACAACAGGGCAGTTCCACAAACATTTTCTGAGTCCCAGGGACTGTGCGACACCATGATCTCTAATCCCATAAGGGCTGCAACAATTCCTTTCAAATGAAGAAACAGTGGTTCAGAAAGATTCCCGGAATCTTAAAGCTACTTGCCCAAGATTAAAGAGCTAGTAAGAGGCAGAGGAGGGACTGGGACTCAGGTCTACCTGTCCCCAAGGTCATTCTCTGCCCTTCAGGGAATAACAGGAAGGGTAAATAAAATATTACGTTTGTAATAAAATGTACCAACGGTGAGGGTTTGGTGCCTTCACGCTCAGATCCACATGCTGGCCCGCACGCTGTGAGACTCCAGCGTGGGGCTTTGCATCAGCAGCAAAGCTCCAGGGCAGCCAGCGCTGATGTGCTTCCCTCCATCGCCAGCTATTTCACCTGCAGAACCCTGTGGCCCAGAGTCCAGGAGTTGCCCGGGCAACCACCCACTCACTCAGGCATCCTTTACTGATCTTCCGGAGTGTGTTTACCGCGGGGGAGGGTCACGGGGTGTTTCTACCCTTTGGTGCCTTCTTAGAGATGACGTTAGCCTTTGGCACCTCCACTGATTTCCCAAGAAATCCAACAAGATCTAAATACAAACGCACAAGCTGCTGCAGTCTCGAAACTCAGCATTCTTGTCACGTCTTAATACCCTGTCATTTGAGCAACACTCATCCTCCATGCACTTTGAAATCTCTTTTGCTTTATACTCTGCCAAAAGGTTCTGATGTTTCTGTACTGGCATTGACATGACGGAGAAAGGAACATGTGAGCCATGAGGGCTTCAAAAATAGCCTGGAACTTTTCAAGGAAGGGGCTCGTAGTGGGATGACAGGCAAGTTATTCTGCATAACAAAGCACTGTGTCCCCAGAGTCAGGCACAAGCCCACCCCTCCCCACGTACACTCACACACACCCATCAATCACTCCCTGAAATATCATATCTGTGGGAGGATGAGAGCATAATGGTATGATCAATGAAGCTCCCGAGAGGGTTGGTGGATGGACTCCATCCAGTGGGAAATTCTCTATTGACAACAGGTCAGTTTTGCTTGGCGTTAACCCATACTGATGATGATGATGATGATGATGATGATGAAGAAGAAGAAGGTGGGGGGAGAAGGAAGGGGGAGATGGAAACAGCAACAGTAGTTAATATCTATTGATTGTCTACTATGTGCCAGGCACTGTTCTAAGCTCTTGACATAGATTAACTCACTTAATCCTCACAACCCAATGAGATAGGAATTACTAACAGCCCCATTTTACAGGTGAAAAAAATGAGGCTTGAGAAGTTAAGTAACTTGACAGTCAGGCTGGAACCCAGATTATCTGGCTCCAGAGTCTTAATGCTTAACTGCTACCCTCCACCTGTACTCCCCCCAAAAGAAGCCATTACCCCAGGTCCCCATTACAGGGGATGGAGAGGAAGCTTCCTTCATCTGAAAACTTTATGGAGAGACAGCACACAGAACCCTTGTCTCTGGACCCTCAGCCCCTAGGAATGCCTTGAGACCCACACTGAGTCTCAGCATTTACTGGGCAGGCACGTCCCTGAGTGAGGACTTTCACCTCAAGAACGTTTTGGGGCAGGCTGCCATATTATCCTCCACTTTCAAGATTAGGAAACCAAGGATCAGTGTGCCCGTTTTCCCTGCTCCCCGCCCAGATGCATTCTTCACAGGACTCTGCTATGATCTGAGCCCTGGAGGGCTAACCCCTGCAGAATTAATCACCTAGTCCCCCTGCCTCCTGGTTTCCAGCTGGGCTCAGCCAATGGGTGGGACAAACAGGTGACTGGAGAGGAGAGAGGCTGGGGTACTTCCTCCCCTTCCTCCTTGCCTTGATGCTGCCATTCGGGAAGCAGTTACATCCCTCCAGGGCCACCATTCATGCTGGCAAGCCTTTCTTCCTTAGCTCCACAGTCCCCACGCTATTTCCTCCACTTGCTTCTTCCTCCCTAGAGGTGTTAAATAATCCCTTCATTAAACTTGCTTCATTGAAGCTGCCTGAGGGATTTCTGTTTCCTGCTGGGATCCTGACAGGTACAATCACAAAGGTAGAAAAACTTGTCCAGAGATACACGGCTAATAAGAGGCAGATGAGGCTGCTTTTGAGCCTTGAGTCCACCATCTCAAGCACTCTGCCATATGGCTTCATCAGAGCAGAGGCCACTAGCTCTAAGACCTATGAAGGTAAGGCTAGTGGCAGAAATGAGTTAAGCAAGTGGCTGAAGTACAATAGGGGGTGGTGGAGACTGAGGCAAACCAGGGAGCACATGCCCCATTTACAGGTAACCACATGTAAAAGTGAGCACTGAAGCACTGTGCACACTGCACACAAAGTACCTCATGACCTTTTCTCACATTTTCCCCGGAATCTCACTACTCCCTCTCCAAAAACCTCTTGCTGTCAGAATTACTCCTGATAGCATCCTAAAGTTCTTTTCTCCTCAAACCTATTCCCAATCCTCCCCACACAGGCTTTTAAATCAGTTCTCCACTTTTAAAAGATGCAGTCAACAAAGATAATTAATTCTTTGGCTTCAAAGGCTGCTTCCCGGACCCACTGCATTTTCTGAACGTCACCACTGCCACCACCACCAGCCTCTTGCCCCCATGGGCAACTATGTGCACTGCTTCTGTCCTTCTGATATATGCTGTATGGGGCCTGGGAACCCAGCCACAGCTGCTGTCCAAAGGAAGGATGAGAGAAGGAATATTCTATCTCGCTGCCTGCAGTCTGCAACGTAGCACTGTCATCTGCACTGTGGGCAGAAAAGGCACAGGAACCTCCCCGGGGGAGAGAGAGGAGGTGCCCTCTGCACCGATAACCTTGACATCAGCCCAGCTGCTGGCATCCAGAGCAGAGACTCCCCTCCTCACAGAGCTATTGGTAAAGCATCTCACAGTGGGGAGCTGCAAACTGGCGGCCTCGGGGCTCGCTGGGTTTGGCCCGCACTTGTTTTTTATCATAAAACAATATAAAACCATTGCCAATAAATGCTGGAGAAGGTGTGGAGAAAAGGGAACCCTCCAGTACTGTTGGTGGGAATGTAAATTGATACAGCCACTATGGTGAACAGCATGGAGGTTCCTTAAGAAACTAAAAATAGAACTACCATATAATCCAGCAATCCCACTACTGGGCATATACCTGGAGAAAACCACAATTCAAAAAGAGTCATGTACCACAATGTTCATTGCAACAATATTTACAATAGCCAGGTCATGGAAGCAACCTAAATACCCATCAACAGATGAATGGATAAAGATGTGACACGTATATACAATGGGATATTAGCCGTAAAAAGGAACAAAATTGAGCTATTTGTAGTGAGGTGGATGTACCTAGAGTCTGTCATACAGAGTGAAGTAAGCCAGAAAGAGAAAAACAAATACCATATGCTAACGCATATACGTGGAATCTAAAAAAATGGTACTGATGAACCTAGGGGCAGGGCAGGAACAAACACGCAGACGTAGAGAATGGACTTGAGGACACGGGGAGAAGGGGAAGCTGGGACGAAGTGAGAGAGTGGCATGGACATATATACACTACCTGCATAGCACAGGGAGATCAGCTCAGTGCTTTGTGATGACCTAGAGGGGTGGGATAGGGAGGGTGGGAGGGAGGCTCAAGGAGGGGATATGGGGATATGTGTATACATATAGCAGATTCACTTTGTTGTACAGCAGAAACTAACACAACATTGTAAAGCAATTATACTCCAATAAAGATGTTAAAAAGAAAAACATTGCCAATACTTAAATAGGAGAGTTCATGGGGTTTTTTTTCATGTTATTGAAGTATAGTTGATTAACAATGGTGTGTTAATTTCTGCTGTACAGCAAAGTGACTCAGTTATACATACATATTCTCTTTCATATTCTTTTCCATTATGGTTTATCACAGGATATTGAATACAGTTCTTTGTGCTATACAGTAGGACATGCTACATATACTAGTTTGCATCAGCTAATCTCAAACTCTCTCATGGTTTTTAAAAATCCGCTGCTGGCTTTTCTTTCCAAAAATCTAAGTTATGGCAACAATGGGCCCATATTCTTGCGTGGTGACAAAGCAGTTAAACCCGAGTCCTCTAACACGGAAACTCCAAGAGGGCCGGGAGTTTTGTCCGGTTCCTTCACTGCTCTATCTCCACGCCTAGAACAATGCTTGGCACATGGGAGATACTCAATAAACATGTGTTGACTGTAGGAATAAGTGCTCCCCCCTCCAGACAACCTTGTATTCTCCACTTCACAGCAGTCCCCATTTGGCTCAACTCACCCAATTAAGTTCTCTTCCAGGCCCCTGCAGACAGTTGAGTTTGAGACCCCCAACTTACAGTGCGGAATTTAAAGGCAGGCAAGACACAGTCCCTGCTCGTCGGAAATGAAAGATGAGAGGAGAGAATCACCATTACCCCTTATAGAACGGGTACTACGTGCCAAGCATACACTGGCTCCTTTAATCCTCACAACAGCCACGTAGGAGGTCCTGTTATTATCCCTCCCAGGCAGAAAAGGAAGGTGAGTGAGCACAGGGAGAGAAAGTAACTTGACCAAGGAGATTACACAGCAGCAGGTAGGGAAGGCAGGATTCATATCCAGGTAGGCGACCTCCAGAGCACATGAAAAATAACCCTATAATGATGAAAGAGGGAAGAGCCAGGCCACAGAGACCCCTTGGCTTTAGTCCTCCGAGCCCTAATGCAGCTACTCCTCAGCAGAGACGGAATTCTCGGACTCCATGGCTTGAAAGAGTGATGCTCTGGATTCATTTAATGCATCTTCAACTCAGTTCAACAGGAAGACACTGTGAGCAGACGCTCCATGAGGAGCCATCTGAGAAGGTGCTTAAGGAGTTTCGCTTGGCCTCTAGCTTCTCAGCTAAAGATACCCCCATGGTCCTCTTAGTTTTGCTCTAACAAAAATGTCAACTCACAGATGGTCTTTCCTCAAACCACATGAGTTGCAGTGGCCAAGAGAGAGATCATTCAAACTTGGCCAACCTACTTGGACCCAAGTGCCTCAGCAGCAGAAAGGAAGCTTCCAGCCCAAGAGCGCCACAGAGCAGCTAAAGCTGGCAGCTGGAGATGAGGACAAACAGTGCAAGACAAACATCTGTCTGCAGCAGGGGTAGGGGAGGCCCCGCTCTGCATTTGGGCAGCTTCCGGAGCGGGCGGAGAGGTGGAGTGGAAGGTTTAGGAAACACACCGACTATTTCAGCTAAAATCCCAGCTCTACGCGTCCAGTCGCCTGCTGATGAGGCAACTCCCCTCTGAAGGGCCTCTGTTTCCTCATCTGTACAATGGAGCTGATCAGATTTTTATATTTGTTCATAAAGTCATTTATTCAATTTATTTATCCATTCGTTGTTCACCAAACACGTACTGAATGTCTATTGTGTGCCAGGCACTGCCCCAAATGTAAGAGTAAATGTATATGTTATACATCATTAAAAGTTTATATATCTTAAAAAAAAAAAAGTAAATGATGAATGAGATGGACGAGGTGTCTGCCCTCCTGGAAGTTATTGTAAAGAACTCTAGTCCAAGTTTTCCCATCTCTGGGATGGAGAGAATACTGACTTTGAAAGGTTATTTAGAGAACTAACGTTATTTTTTTTATAAATAAAAAATAGCAAGCATTTAATTATCAAGCGCCAGGCAATGTTCTAGGCCAGAGGTCAGGAGACCTTTTCTTCAAGGCTAAGGGAGTAAAGGGACTTCCCTCGCCGTCCAGTGGTTAAGACTCCATGCTTCCAATACAGGGGACACGGGTTCAATCCCTGGCTGGGAAAGTCAGATCTCACATGTCACGCAGCATGGCCGAAATGAATAAATAAATAAAATTTCTAAAAGGTTAAAGGAGTAAATTTTTTTTTTTGCGGTACGCGGGCCTCTCACTCTTGTGGCCTCTCCCATTGCGGAACACAGGCTCCGGACGCGCAGGCTCAGCGGCCGTGGCTCACGGGCCCAGCTGCTCCGCGGCATGTGGGATCTTCCCGGACCGGGGCACAAACCCGTGTCCCCTGCATCGGCAGGCGGACTCTCAACCACTGCGCCACCAGGGAAGCCCCAAAGGAGTAAATATTTTAGGCTGCACAGGCTGCCCAGTCTCTGTCGATACTACTCAAATCTTCCTTGTAGCACAAAAGCAGCCACAGACAACATGTAAACAGGGAGACACAGCTGTGTTCCCCTAAAATTCTGTTTACAAATTCAGCCAGTGGATCCATGAACCATAGCTTACCGACTCCAGTTCTAGACCAGCCCTGTCCAGGAGATCTTTCTGCGATGAGAGAAACATTCTATATCTGCACTGTCCACTTGGAAGGTGGATATTGTGACTGAGAAACTGGATTTTATTTTTCATTTCATTTAACTTTCATTAATTTAAATTTAAGGGCTTCCTTGGTGGCGCAGTGGTTAAGAATCCACCTGCCAATGCGGGGGACACGGGTTCGAGCCCTGGCCTGGGAAGATCCCACATGCCGCAGAGGAACAAAGCCCACGTGCCACAACTACTGAGCTGCACTCTAGAGCCCACAAGCCATAACTACTGAGCCTGTGTGCCGCAACTACTGAAGCCCGCATGCCTAGAGCCCGTGCTCCACAACAAAGAGAAGCCAACGCAATGAGAAGCCCGCGCACTGCTACGAAGAGTAGCCCCCGCTCGTCGCAACTAGAGAAAGCCCGCGCGCAGCAACAAAGACCCAAAGCAGTCAAAAATAAATAAATAGGGCTTCCCTGGTGGCGCAGTGGTTGAGAGTCCGCCTGCCGATGCAGGGGACACGGGTTCGTGCCCCGGTCCGGGAAGATCCCACATGCTGTAGAGCGGCTGGGCCCGTGAGCCATGGCCGCTGAGCCTGCGCGTCCGGAGCCTGTGCTCCGCAACGGGAGAGGCCACAACAGTGAGAGGCCCGCGTACCGCAAAAAAAATAAATAAATAAATAAATAAATAAATAAATAAATAAATAAATAAATTCCTACACACACACACACACACACACACACACACACACACACACACACACAAATAAATAAATAAATAAATTTAAGTAGCCACATGTGGCTTGTGGCTACCATATCTCACAGGAAGGAGAGAGATGCCTTCTGACGCGTTTAATCCCCCAGCAGCCCTAAAGTATACAAAATGCTAGCATACTGTCACAAGCAGATCCTCAAAAAACCCAAGTGAGGGTTTATTGTGATGTTGCCGGTGGTGATGGTGATGATGGTGGTGATGCCAGCAGTTCTCAAGCCAAGAGCCACGCCCTAGGATTACCCATTCCCAAGGCTAGCCAGAGGGAGGAAGATCGTGTAGAGATCAACAACAACTAATTGAGACAAAATGAGAAAAGAGGACCACCTCACGCAGCGGCCCAGGCAGCCCTTGGAAGACCTCAGAAACACACCCCTCACTAACCTTAATGAGCCTCTTCCGCAGGAGACGCAAGGCCACCTGCTTAGATCAAACCCGCCAACAAGTGCCGGCAACAGTCCACTGGGCAGCCCAGTGACATCAGAGAAGACGGCCTCCCACCAGAAAGAGGATAGCCTCCAGCCCCCAACTGAAACTGCCCTTCCCTCATCGATCACGACTCCTAACTGATGTGCAGCAAATGAGGCATCACAGCCTCTTTCATCCCCGCCCCCCGAATTTTCGAAATGCAAGTTTCAACTGTCCAATGAGCCTGCTATGTTTCAGGTTCTGTTCCAGGCTAAAAAGAGCTATTATTTGTTGAGAGTGTACGATGTGCTGGACAGTGGATAAAGTAAAATAATTTGTAAGTAGAAATAATCACAGTTTGCAGGATTCCACGTTGACCACGTGCCAGCCACCATGCTGGGCACTTCCTATGTGCGATGACCACTCACTCCACACAGTGGCTCAGTGAGGAAGGGACTATTTTATTTTATTTTATTTTATTTTTTAGCCGCACTGCACGGCTTAGTTCCCCAACCAGGGATCAAACCCATGCCCCCTGCAATGAAAGCTCGCAGTCCTAACCATGGGACCACCAGGGAATTCCTCATTATCTCCATTTTAGACAAGAGAAAACTGAGGCTTGAAGAGGTGAAGGAATTTGGCTACGTTCGAGGGATGCAACCTGAATTCAAACCCGGGTTCATCAGACACAAGCCCAGACTCGAAATCCTAAGTCTGGACCACTGAAGATAGAATGATGAACCAGATAGATGTGGCCCTGCCCTGGTGGGGAAGACAGACGATGGCACAGGTCACTAGAGGCTGAGTCAGAAGCCCAGTGGCGGAGGAGGAAAAAGCCCAGTGGAGTGCCGGGGATCTAACCAAGACTTGGCAGAAAAGGGTGATCAGGGTGGAGGTCCCACAAGGAGTGACTTCTGAACTGAGGTCCAAATGGTGGGTAGGGGTTCACCAACCAAAGAGTAGGCCAAAGTGGGCTCCACAATTAGGAAAATCACGTGCAAAGTCCAGAGAGTGTGTGGCACATTCAAGGAACCCAAAGAAACACAACGTGGCTGGAAACCCCAACGTGGGGGTAGGAAGGAGGGAGAGATGGAAACCTGAGTGGTCCCAGAGGTAAATAGAGATGTTAGGAATAGGAGCCAGTGGGAGGTGGCCAGGGCTGGGGCATGCTGAGTTTCACGTCTAGGTGGCACAACCAAATGGAAATCCCTAACTCTAGAGGGTGGGGAAATGAAGGTCTCACCTCAGAAGTGAAGTCAAGACTGGAGATAAACAGCAAGCAAGCTTGTGTCTATTTGTGTGCAAAAGTCCTCTATTTGGCAAGAAGGCTTTCCTGCTAGGCACTGCCTTTCCACCCATCCCTTTGTAAACCACCAGTCACTCCCACTACTGGAAGCAAAACAGCAACAGTGCATTCACTCAGTTTTCTTTGGTCCTATCCCAAAGTTGCATTAGTTTGCATTAGGTTTCTGTCATTTACAACTGACAGAAGTTGTATTAGTTGCATTAGGTTTAGGAAGATCAAATAGACGAAGAGACTCAGAAATTGCCCCCATGGTATCAGCTTCTCAACAGTCACGGCTCCTTTTTTGGCCAAGGTTGATTCTAAAATAAACAAATGGAAAGTGGCCAGGCACACAATGATGAATCACCATAACACCTCTCACATGCACACAGCTCACCAGGGTTTTCGGCACACTGTTTCCTTCATCCTTGACATGATCCACAGGGGTAAGTAATGTATCTAAGTGTTTATTTTGTAATTATTTTGGCATTTACATAACACTTAAAATGAGCCGGACACTCTTTATCTGTTTTATAAATATTAATTCATTTAATCCTGGTAAGAACTATGTTCCATTATTACCCTCATTTTACAAATAAAGAAAATAAGGCACAGAGATGTTAAGTAAATTGCCCAAGGTGCACACAGCAATAGGTGGCAAAACCAGGATTTGAATGAAGGCAGTCTGGGTCTAGTACCTGGCTCTGAACTACACTGCTACCTCTAAGGTAATGAGTGAACTTGAGCTTTCCTAAACCCTGGCACTAGATCAATCTATTTCTGCAGGCGTTGGTAAGGAGGCATTTAAAGTAACAAAGAAAGAGAAGGAGAAGAAATAACAGTTGCCAACAATAGCTAACATTCACTGAGCATTTCCTAAATGCCAAGTGTTGTGCTCAGCAATAATAATGACAACAACAATCTTCAGAGCAATGCTAGGAGGTAGGACCATTTTATCCCCATTTTGTAGATGAGAAAATTGAGACTTAGATCTTGTGTAAGGTCACTCATCCCAAAAGTGGGAGAGCTAGTAATTGAAGTCACGTCTGCCTGCCTACTACTAAATGTACTGCTAACTTTAAGACCAGTGACCCCTGCAGGTAGAGAACAATGGAGCTTTGAATTTAAGGACAGCTGGGACCACATGCTCAGTTCCATAGACCACAGTTCCCTGGTGATGGCCAGACAACGGGAAAAGTACAAGGAGGTTCCTTCAGGGCTGATTCAGAGGGTGGTACAAATACTGAGGTGAAGGGTGGGGAAAGAGGTTTTGCTAAAACTGCCCAGGAACAGCCTGAGAGACCGAGACTTCAAGAAGGCCAGGAGGGCGTAGGCTTCACGTAGGACCAGACACAGAGGAAACAAGCGCTGTGCCCTGCTGAGTACTAGAACATGTGGCTGAAGCTTTGTTTTGATGGAGTGTTTTTGTCTCCTCTCTCCTGGGATACCTGAGGCTTTGGGTGGGTACTCAACTTTTTCAAAACAATAAAAAATAAAAGAAACAGAAAACAACATTTCCTTCCCTTTTCTTTACTCTCCCAGAGCTTACCAGGTTCAGGGGCCATACAATTACTAGTTTATCATTCAACTCGACTTAGAATAAAAGTCATAGAATTCCAGACCCTGACCATAATCTCTCAGACACATGTATGTCCTAAAACTTTTTTCTTTTTTAAAAAATATGCAAATGTTTATAGCACCTTTTTTTTCTTTGAGGTATAGTTGATTTACAATATTATAGCAGTTTTGGATGTGCAACATAGTGATTCAAAATTTTTATAGATTATTCTCCATTTAAAGTTATTATAAAATATTGTCTATCTTCCCTGCTTATTGATTTCATACATAGCAATTTGTACCTCAATCTCCTCCCCCTCCCCCTTTCCCTATCCCAACTGGTAACCACTAGTTTGTTCTCCATATCTGTGAGTCTGCTTCTTCTTTGCTATATTCACTAGTTTGTTGTATTTTTTAGATTCCACATATAAGTGATAACATCCAGTATTTGTCTTTCTCTGTCTGACTTATTTCACTAAGCACAGTATCCTCCAGATCCACCCACATTGTTGTAAATGGCAAAATTTCATTCTTTTTATGGCTGAGTAGTATTCCATTGTGTATGTATACCACATCTTCTTTATCCATTCGTCTGCTGATGGACACTTATGTTGCTTCCATATCTTGGCAATTGTAAATAATGCTGCTATGAACACTGGGGTGCAGGTATCTTTTCCAATTAGTGTCTAAAGTTTTTTCTTTATTAACTTCAACTTTATTCATATTGGACACCACTGTACCTTATCTACTGGGTCTATTTTTAGTAGTATTTCTTAATTTGATAGGCAATTCATGAATACATTCTTCTTTTAAAAGGTTGAATTATTTTTACATAATCAAAAACTGTCTAATCTTTTCCTTTATGGCTTCTGGGTTTCCCTCACTCAAGGTTATAGGTATATGCTCCTAAAATTTCCTCTAATATTCTTGATTATTTTACTTTAAAATCATTACTCTGTCTGTAAATTTACTCCATTCGTAATTTCTTCTTTTATAATATGTGAGTTAGGAGTCAAATTTCGCATCCTTCCATGTGGCCACCCAATTATGCCAGTACCATTTATTAAATAAACCGTTCTTTTCCCATTGATCCAAAATGTCACCTTTTAATACATTAAGTTCCCATGTTTCCCAAGGCCCTTCAGTCCTCTTTGGGACTGTAGCTTCTTATGCCACAGCTGGAAGAATTTCAGCAATCATTTGAAGTGTGTTTCATGGCTTAACAATAGGTATTTTATCTTTTAAAAGACATTTCTTAGAGGCACTTTCACGCGCTGCTGGTGGGTGCATAAATTGGTACAACCTTTTGGAGAGCAATTCAGCGATATCTACTATAACTGAAAATGTTCCCTTCACTTCTTTTGCCCTAAAAACCCTCCTTCTAAGAATATTCTACAGAAATAGTTACTGAAGTGCCCAAGAATATGCACAGATGCATTGCTCAACAAGAGAAAAAACTGGAAACAATCCAAATGCCCATCAATAGGGTATTGGTCAAATAAATATAATATAAATAAATATGGCGGTCACCATATTATGGAATACAATGTAGCCATTTAAAAAAATATGGTAGATGGGGCTTCCCTGGTGGCGCAGTGGTGGAGAGTCCGCCTGCCGATGCAGGGGACACGGGTTCGTGCCCCAGTCCGGGAAGATTCCACATGCCGCGGAGCGGCTGGGCCCGTGAGCCATGGCCGCTGAGCCTGCGCGTCCGGAGCCTGTGCTCCGCAAAGGGAGAGGCCAAAAAAATGAAAGGCCCGCGTACCACAAAAAAAAAAAAAAAAAAAAAAAAAATGGTAGATGTAATTAAGGCATTGATATAGGAAAAAGTCCAAGAGGTAACAAGTCAAAACACTGTAGGCTATAATATATAGGATATGCTTTCATTTTTGTTAATTAGTAATATCTGTTTATACTTACAAGTAAAAAATTTCAAAGGATAATACAGTTAATGTTGTCTGTAGTCTCTATAAGATAGAAACTTTCTATCTAGATTACATAGTTATACATTCTTACATTCTTTTATAATAAGTGTTTTTTTTGGTGACCAAAAATACAAAAATATTTGGTAATTAAAAAACACAAAAATAGAAATGCAGACAGCCTGGGAATGAGTGAGTATGAAGTAGTCCCATCTGATGAATGAGGACCCCATGGCAACGTAAGTCAGTGTAGGAACAAAACTCAAATTCAAAGGAAAGTTCCTTTCAGCCCTATGGTGCCACCCCAACCCATGGCATGCCATCCCCTCAGGAGGAGTCAACCTCTCTCTGGCCTGGCTCCAGCCGCTTGGCCTTGGTCATCCACAACTACCGTCTTCCCCCCCATCAGAACCCCTTGGCCACTTGCTCAGGGCAGAGGCAACACTTCCAAGGTCTTACCCATGGTGGGAGAAGTAAATGCCTCATTGGCACCTGCTAAGAGTCATCAGTGGCATCCAGTGCAGTAAGTAGACAGGCTGAGTCCAATACTTCTTGGTAACCAACGCTGGAGAGCCAGGAGCCTGCACCTTGTCTCTCCATGTGCTTTTGGGATGTTCTAGGCCATCTTAAGCATTAGTGCTGTTACTCCCCAGAGAACACCTCCACCTGCCCTAATGCACACATATCCCCAGATACAGAACACTGGGCCAGGCTGAGACACTGTTCTGTGCTGGGGATGGGGGCAAGAATGGGGCCTCAGAGTCAGTGAAGAACCTGCCTGGGAACAGGAATGAACTGAAGTACGCAGATAGGAAGGCTGGATATATCATAAATGTGGCACGAAAGGACACAGGTATAGTCCACCAAAGAAAGAGCTGTCAAAAGTAGGCAAGACGGGCTGACACCATATAATAATCATGATACTCAAACTAATGACTAGCATTTCTTAAGCGCCTACTTTTATCCTGTGCCTGGCATTGTTCTAAGTGCCTTACATCAATTCATTGAATCTTCACTATAACCCTATGACGTGGGTATTTTATTCACAATTTACAGATGAGGAAACTGAGGCAGGAAACCACAACATCACATAATGATAGGCAGTGCAGCTGAGTTGAACCAGGTGTTCTGGCTGTAGTGCCCATGCTATACTGTCAGTTCAGAATGCGTGTGCTCATCACTGACCACTCCCAAACGCTTTCATTACTCTTTACTCCATCGTCTACACTGACTCTCATAAAAGGGTAAAAGTTACCCCCACTGGAGAAAATGTCTAGCCACGGGTCTTGATATAAGACACCTCCCAGAGGTATTGAACAGGCCAGGAAGTGCACAGAGCCTGCAGAGCCCACCACCGCTTCTGAGGAATTTCCCCCTGGAAGGGTCTTCTGCAAGAGCCCCTGAGGCTCCTGTCCATGTGAAACTAACAGAGCTCCCCTGGTCACAAAACTTAGCCTAGGAAGCTTTCCCTAATACCTCCTTCTGTCCACCCGCTTATATCCCTCTTATAAGTCTTAGATTTATGTATTTCCTTAGTTCTTTTATAGCATTCATCACATTTAATATCTGACTGCCCTCTGACTGTATACTCTTTGAGAACAGTGACTGTATCTGTCTTATTCATTACTGTAAGCCTGGAATTCAGCATAGTGTTTGACACTTGAGTAGGTGCTAAATTAACATCTGTTATGGAATCGGATGGATGGATGGATGGATGGATGGATGGGTGGGTGGATGGACGGATGGACGGGTGGTTGGATAAATGGATTATGTGGCCTGGCATAAATTTTCCATACCAGACAGTGTCAAATTTAAACCAACCAGGGTCTCTCTGGGGTGGAAAGATAAGAAACACAGCAGATAGCTTTGGTGAGCTAGAACGTACATGGAGAGAAGCCCACAATCCCAGCTCTCTAAGAGAGGTGAGAAAGCATCCTGTCTTGGTATAACCATGCAGCTGATGAGACCATTTCCCCCTCCATCCTATTTCCCCATACACACCTGCAGTTAACCTTCACTCTACCTAAGGTATTCTAGACAAGCCTTTCCTTTGCAACCTGAAGACTCCATCTAGCACTCCGGGATATTTCACTGCGTTCTAACTTCAGACCAAGCTTAAAGCCAAAGGAATAACTCCAAGGGGCAGAATTTCAAGCAAAGGGGAGCCAAGTAGGGGAGCCTTTCTAAAAGTCCTCACATCACACAAGGAGAGATGTGACCTACCAAGCCAAACCTAATAAAGCTGGCCTTGTTTGTAAAAGGATCTCTAGAGCCCTTAATGCTGCTCCCAGATTTAGTTCTACTGCACCCTGGGGTGCTATATCCCCACCAACCTGACAACCCAACAGAACTTGGACCAGGAGATATGAGTGACTGTGTGACTTTACTCATAGACTGAGTACCCCCAAACACACACACACACACACACACACACACACACACACACACACACACA